>NC_141161.1:85778156-86078156 GCF_053477565.2 Lygodium microphyllum | reverse complement strand
ACATCTTCCCTAACAGAGGGAACAATAGCACGTACAACCATAAGGTTAGCCACAGAAGTAGGTGGCTTACTGGATACATCAACTGTCTTGCCCGTAACAATGGGCAAGCTAGAGACATGCAATCTTTCTCTTCTTTTATGCTTCTTCACAAGTGCAGTCACAGCTTCCTTGACATGTCTCCACTCTGTTTTCAAACCTGTCTCTATAGTCTAATCCTCCAGCAAATCATCAAGCTTCTCTTGAAGCTCAGGATCAACTGCCTGTAGAAACAATTCAATTTTCTGACTTGCAAGAGCTTGTTGTTCTGCAAGATCCAACTGCTCAAATCGACTTTCAAATTTTCTTAACAATTCTGTAGCCACAAGACCCTTATTGGGTTGTAAAACCCACTCCTAAAAAGTCTTGCGCATAATCAAACTGGTGTCCTCAATGTAAAATTCTTCCTTGAGTGTCTTCTTGAAGGCTACCCACCAGTCAGCATGCTGCAAGTATAATTCAATAATCCGTGCTTTCAGTTCATGAACAATAACATGTACAAAATACTGGCTCCATGCAGATTGAGCCACCCCAAAGAATTCCATCTTTTGAGCATATGTATGTACATATGGAGATACATTCTTACCATTGAATAACTTCACCTCACACTCAACTACTTGCAAAGCATTCATCACAACACTTTCTGTTTGAGCAGAAGCTTGCATCACATGTTGTTGTTGTTGTACCTGCATAAGCATATTCATAATTTGCACCAACTGTTGCAAAACATCTCTGGAGATTGTATTCGAAGATTCTCCCATTTTATCTTTCCTTCTTCTGACGACCTTTCACGTTGGGTTCACCAATGTCGGAGGGGTTTTTGTTGAAAGGTCAAATCCATCGGGGATTAGAGGTAGAAGAAAGTAGAGATAGGAGATGGAAGAGAAGAAAGAGAATAGACAAAAGGTAAACACGACAAAGACAAAGCACAATGAACTGAATCAATATGTATTGAAAGAACCTAGAATCTTTGCACTACTCAGAAGCAATCTCCAGGCATTAGATCTCTTGGAGCTTCCTCGTAGAACAAAATGTACATCAAAAGTAAAGCTCCTTCTTTGCTGCTCGGAACCCAAATGTGATGGCTCCGTTGGCTCCGAAAGGGGGGTAAAACCCTAGGACGCCTGATCACAGATCTCCCAGATCACTTGTTCTTCTTCTTTCAATTCAAAGTGTAGTTTTCAACCTGTTTACAACGATCGCAATGCACGCGATTTCACAAATCTGTCTTTTTTATGAAAATCCCATAACTAGCTGAAAAAGCAACTTGTTTTTTGCATGCCATCCTAATCTAGAAGCTTTTTTAACTTTTTTGGATTTTTACAATAAATAATATCAAAAATAGGCTAAAATTATCCAAAAATCTAGTATTTTTAGATAATCCATGCAACTCACACTAATACTAATGACTCAGATCACATTGACTCTCTTGATCAATAAGAAGTCGGATGATGATGCATTCCAGAGTTTTTCACACCGTGTTCGCGTAGTGGCACAACACCGTGCTTATGCTCTGATACCAAATGAGAATAGATGAGAGATTCAATGGGAATGCATAACGGACGGTGGTTGAGACACACGGATATGGAGGCTCAAGCTTTCTTCATTCTTCTCATTCTATCTTCTCTATCGTCTACTTTTCCAAGTCTCTCTCTAGGAGATAGACCCTTTGACCTTTAGGACACTTTACATAGCCTCTCATACACTTACTTAATACAACCATAGGATAAGGCTTAGGCTATGCCTTATTTCTCAATAGGGGTATGGCCACATGTCCATGACAATCACAAGATGAGTTTGTAGTAACACCATCGTTAATCCTTTGCACACATTTTTTATGTGCGTTAATCTCTTCCTTGATCATGTTGTTAAGCAAATGTCTCAATCAATAGTTATGGTACTATTCATTATCTCGGCTAGTTTGGTGCCTTTACATTATCAATAGTTAAGTAAATGTCTCAATCAATAGTTATGGTACTATTCATTATCTCGGCTAGCTTGGTGCCTTTACATTAGAAACAAATTTGTCTACTCAACAATTATGGTGTTGTTAATTGTTAGCTCGCTCTATGCCTTCACAATAGAATTTGGTTTGCTTACTATTTGAAACAGCCTTCCTTTGTTGATGTACTTTGGAGAGATCTAACCCTAGTTGGCTTTGCATTCAATAACATTATCATTTTCATTATATTGGAGGAAGGGGATCATTCTCATTTCTTCAACAGAAGAAGAGGGATATGAGATCGAAAAGGATGTGCATAGGACAGACGCAAGCTGATGATGTAACTCTAGTTGGATTTGCATTCAAAAAATGATCATTCTCATCGTAAAATAGAGGAAGATGATCATTCTCATTACACAACAGAGGAAGATCCATATGAGATGCCCAACACCTTTAATAGGACTAGATGCTCTAAATTTGAACAAAGACGAGGCTATAATCATTGGAGGCATGAGAGAGAGAGAGAGAGAGAGAGAGAGAGAGAGAGAGAGAGAGAGAGAGAGAGAGAGAGAGAGAGAGAGAGAGAGAGAGAGAGAGAGAGAGAGAGAGAGAGAGAGAGAGAGAGAGAGTGTGTGTGTGTGTGTGTGTGTGTTCCTATGGCACATGCTTATTAGCTCCAAAGCTTCCTCTCGATCTCAACCTTGCCTCCTCATCCCCTACAACCTCCTATCAATGTGTGTGTGTGTGTGAAAGAGAGAGAGAGAGAGAGAGAGAGAGAGAGAGAGAGAGAGAGAGAGAGAGAGAGAGAGAGAGAGAGAGAGAGAGAGGGCTACCAATAGAACAACACCAATTGCTCCCTCAATACCCACAATATTCCACAAAACAAACAAGCTCAACGGAATATGTTATTTTCATAGTAATAAACTAGCTATCATAGCAAACATGATGTTAGATTTGAAAATTTACAACCTTCAACCCTCATAGGCCTCGCACATGAGGTTTTCCACATCAACCATGGTACAAGAGAATAGATGAACCACAATAAATCAACAACAAGAGTTTGTGCACATGTCGTTTGAGAGAGTCAAGCAAAAAGGTGAGCCACCACATCCATAAGAAATTAAAATCTTACACGTACATCACAATATTGGTCTAACTATAATTGATAGGGAAACATAGGATATCCTTGTGGTTATCGAAGACCCAATGGTTTAACTGAGATTTCACTGCCATGTAAGCAAGCATTGTGGTAATGTTTTTGGCCTCTTAGTATGTCACTAGTGTTCCACATGCACTTCTTGTGCATGAAACGCTAGGCAACTTCGATACGCTTGCCAGGAGAAGCAGCAAGCGCAGTCAACAATCCATTTCTCCTCTTTTCCCTCGTTATTTCTAATTTTGTTCTCCTCTCTCTCTCTCTCTACCCCATCCAATTCTCTATGTCTAATTTTCTCTCTCTACCTTCTATTTTAGTTTATTTTCTCTCCTTTCTTAGTTTTTTTTTCTCTCTATCTCTCTCTCTCTCCTTTTCTTCTCTCCCCCCTCTCTCTCTGCTTTTCTTCTCTCTCTTTCTCTCTCTCCCCCCTTTTCTTCTCCTCCCTCTCTCCTCTCTTTTCCTTCTCTCTCCCTCTCCTCTTTTTTCATTTTTTCTTTTTCTTCTCTCTTTAAATTTCTTTCTTCTCTCTCTCTCTCTTGCTCTCTTTTAAATTTTAAACATTCTCTTTCCATTATTCTCTTTCTATTCATATTCTCTCTTCTTCTTCCTCTCTCTCTCTCTCTCTCTCTCTCTCTCTCTCTCTCCCCATGCTTTTCTTCCTTCTTCATCCCCCTCTCTCCTCTCTTTTCCTTTTCTCTCTCTCCTCAATTTTTTCTTCTCTCTTTTACATTTTATCTTTTCTCTCTCTATAAATTTCTCTCCATGTTCCGTCCCTCCCTCCCCCTCCCTCCCCCCCCTCTCTCTCTCTCTCTCTCTCTCTTCTTCTTCTTTCTCTTCCTTTCTTCCCCAACCTCTCTTAAAGTATGTAAATTTTATCTTTCCCCTATCTATAATTCTCTCTCTTTATGTTCATATTATGTCTCTCTCCCTTTTCTTCTCCTTCACTTTCTCCTATTTTTCATTTTGTCTTCTCTTCTTTTCTCTTTTAAATTTTATATTCTCTCTCTCTCCCCCCTCTCTTTTCTTCTTCTTCTTCTCTCTCCTTTCCCTCTCTAAAAAAATATTTAAATTTGAAAAAGACTTTTCTCTTTCCACTTTTTCCCCATCTCTCCCTCTTTTCCTCTTTCTTATTATTATTATTATTCTTTCACTCACTCTGTCTCTCTCTCTCTCTCTTCTTCTCTCTCCCCCCTCTCCTCTCTCTTTTCGTTCTCTCTCCCTCTCCTTTTTTTTCCCCTTCTTCTCTCTCTCTTTCTCTCTTTCTTTTCATTATCTCTTTAATTTTTTTCTTTTCTCTTTCTTTTAAATTTTATCTTTCTTCTCTTTATACTTATCTCTCTGTGTTTAAATTCTCTCTTCTTCTTCTTCTTCTTCTTCTTCTTCTTCTTCTTCTTCTCTCTCTCTCTCTTCTTCTCCCCCCTCTCTTTTCGTTCTCTCTCTCTCTCTCTCTCTCTCTCTCTCTCTCTCTCTCTCTCTCTCTTTCTTAAATTTTATATTTTCTCTCTATAATTCTCTTTCTCCTCTCCTCTTCTTTCTTTTTAGCTCTTTGTATCTTTCTCTTGGTTTTTTGTTCTTTTTCTCTCTCTTTTCATTTTTCTTTTCCTCTCTATTTCAAGTCTTTTCATGTCGCTCTCTTCTCTTTCTATACATTTTTTCTTTTCTCTATTTTTCTATTTTGTCTCTTTCCCCTTCTCTCCCCTATTTCCTCTCTCTCTCTCTCTCTCTCTCTCTCTCTCTCTCTCTCTCAAATTATATACTTTCTTTCTCTCTCTTTCTCTTAAAGTTTATCTTTCCTCTCTCTATAATTCTGTGTGTGTACTGTGTGTTCATATTATCTCTTCTTCTTCTTCTCTCTCTTTTCTCTCCTCTCTCACATTTTTTTCTCTCCCCACTTTTCTTCTCTCTCTCTCTCTCCATTTCTCTCTGTGTGTTCAGATTATCTCTTCTTCTTCTTCAACATCTCTCTCTCTCTCTTTGTCCTTTTCTTCTCTCCCTGCTTTTTCTCACTCTCTCTCCTCTCTTTTCCTTCTCTCTCTCTCTCTCTCTCCTCTTTTTTCTTTTTTCTCTCTTTAAATTTCATCTTTTCTCTCTCTTTCTATTTCAAGTTTTTTTCTTGCTCTCTTTTCTCTCCCTATTTTTCTTTTTCCTCCCTTCTCTCTTCTCTCCTCTTATTCTCTCTCTCTCTCTCTCTCTCTCTCAAATTATATATTTTCTTTATATCTCTCTAAATCAAAAAGTTTGTTAAAAAAGATTTAATTTAAAAAAGACTGTTCTCTTTCCTCTTTTCCTCCCCTTTCTTCTTGTTTTCCTCTTTCTTCTTCTTCTTTTCTCTCTCTCTCTCTCTTTCTCTCTTCTCTCTTTTCCTTCTCTCTCCCTCTCATTTTTTTCCTTTTTTTAATTCTTCGCTATCTCTTTTCATTCTCTCTTAAAAATTTTTATTCTCTTTCTTTTAAATTTTATCATTCCTCTCTCTATATGTTTAGATTCTTTCTTTTCTTCTTCTTTTTCTCTCTCTTATTTTTTCTCTCCCTACTTTTCTTCTCTCTCTCTCTCTCTCTTCCCTCTCTTTCTCTCTCTCATCTTCTTTGTTTTTTGCTCTCTTTGTATTTTTCTCTCGATTTTTTGTTCTCTCTCTTTCTTTCTCTCCTCATTTTTCTTTTCCTCTCTTTTAAGTTTTTTCTCTCGCTCTCTTTTCTCTCTATATATCTTTTCTTTTCTCTCTTCTCCCCCCTCTCCCCTATTTCCTCTCTCTCAAATTATATCTTTTCTTTCTCTCACTAAGTTTTTTTCTTTTCTCTTTCTCTCTCAAATTTTATCTTTTCTCTCTCTCTCTATAATTCTTTCCCTGAGTTTATATCATCTCTTCTTCTTCTTCTTCTCTCTCTTTCTCTCTCTCTCTCTCTCTCTCTCTCTCTCTCTCTCTCTCTCGTCTCTTTTTCTGCTCTCTCTCTCCTATTTTTTTCCTTTTTTCTTCTCTCTCTCTCTCTCTCTCTCTTTCTCTCTCTCTCTTGTGAATTTTATATTTTTTGTCACTATAATTCTCTTCACTCCCTCTCTCTTTCCCCTCTCTCTCCTCTTCTCTCTTGGTTTTTTGTTCTCTGTTGCTGGTGCGCAGATCGGTCGCAGATAGCTCACGTGGTGAATCCCGGAAGGTCCCCAAGAACAAAGTACTCTACTTTTTAGCACAAAAACCCATGTAAAAGCAAGCACGACATGAAGCAAGAGACAAATTGGGTTCAATCTCCCCCCATGCCTTGTGTGAGCGCTTCACAAAGCATGTATTTAATGTATATTTCCAATCTTCATGCTCAAAAATAGCCCAATTACAAAAATATGACAAGCTTTTAGCTTTTGAGTTTGCTTTCTACCAAAAATAAGAAAATAAAGCTAATGGACGGTGCCCATAGAGTCTGGCACGCCCAATCTCAATGTCCAAATAGAAATAACATATCCAGGCGCATAAGCGCATACAAAATAATAATAAATAATCAATGTCTCTATAGACATAACAAAATATAGGCGTGGCACCTATCAAAATATAGTCCAAAGGTCGAAAACCCGCTAGACTCCAATGCTTTCCTCCGCCACTGCTGCTATCTCTACACATCAACTGAAGCATTCACAATCGTTAGTAAAATAACACAATTAAACCGACAAAAGTGAATACCTAGCAGTCTTCAGCTACATAAATAAATCAACTGGTTAGAAATAAATCCTAACCTTAATTTATTACGAGTGCACACTCTAAACTCATAAACGTTTATTAATTTAATATGCATTTTGCGGAATCACCCGCTATGGAATCACCCATGTACACACTAAATTAATGAAACGCTCGAAAAGGACAGGCGTCCCCATCAACTTCTCGCACAAAGAATCCTCTTTGCGTATGAGCCCCGGTCATCTAAGTTTACGGAGTCCACCGTAAAACCTCACGGAATCCACCGTGGAATATGCCTCCTGGCATCATACCCCCGGGGTGGGATAGCAATTGACCTCAATTGCTATTAGCTCAATGTGGAGCTAACAGAGTGGGGAAAGCATTTAAGTCTCTAGCGTGCATCCATTGTGCTTCCTCTACAGGATGGTTCTTAAATTTTACTAGATATCTAGAATACCTTCGGCCAGTTCTAGTGGTCATGTAGTCAGTGTCTATAATGGCTTTTGGTTCAAGTATTTCAGTCTCTTCTTCTAGTAAAGGTGGGTTTTCATAGACAGGGTGGATAGGTAATTGTCCTCTAAATGGTCTCAATAAACTAATATGAAATGTATTATGAATTTTCCAATGGGATGGCAGTTCTAACTTGAATGCATTGTCATTAATCTTATGAATGATTCTAAATGGTCCGTAGAATCTAGGAGCTAATTTGACAACTGGATGTCTATCTACACTTTGCAGTCTACGCTTTTCTATTCTAAGCCAAACATAATCATCAACTTTGAAATTCATGGCTTGTCTTTTCTTGTTGGCTTGTTTGGTATATGATTGTTGGGCTTTAGCAATCATATCCTTGACCTCATAAAAAATAGTGTTATGCATAATAGCAATATCATCGGCACTTTGTATTCTATTAGACAAAGAGGCAACAGGTGTAGATAATCTATATCCATAAATAACTTCAAAAGGTGCTTTCTTTGTAGATGTGTGCGGTGTATTGTTATATGCAAACTGTAATAAATGTAAATGAGTGTCCCATGTCTGAGGTTTAGAGATAGTGTATGCACGTAAAAGATCTAGAATGGTGCTATTTGTGGCTTCTGTTTGTCCATTTATTTCTGGATGAAATGCAGATGAGAAATCAATCTTTGTGCCTAGATTTGCAAACAGTGTAATCCAAAAATTATTACAAAATCTAGAATCTCTATCTGAAATAATCACTTTGGGCAATCCATGGTTAGTGAAAACAGTTTTCAAAAATAACTGTGCTGCTTGTGATGCTGTTAAAGTTTTCTTACATGCAATGAAATATGCTTGCTTACTAAATCTATCTACTATTGTCCAAATCATGTCATGGTTAGATTTAGTATTTGGTAAGCCAGTAATGAAATCCATAGATATATGTTCCCAAGGTTTAGATGGAATAGATAAAGGCATTAATAATCCATACTGTTTACCATGATGTCTCTTTATTCTTTGACAAATCAAACATTCAGAGACAAAATTAGATACATCTGCATCCATATGCGGCCAATAAAAATCTTCAGTTAACATGCGTAATGTAGAGATGATACCTCTATGACCTTGATATGGGGGACAATGAATTTCATTCAAAACAAAAAATCGGAATGGAATAGTAACACACAGTCTCTTTTCAAAGAACATGAATCCATCATTATATGACAATGAATCAACATGAATGAAATTATTTTGAACTAATTTTTGCCAATCAGAATGAAAAGTAATATCCTGGTGATATGTGTCTTTCATAGCAATTAAAGAATCAAAAGATATGATAGAAATGTTATGAATTGCAGGTCTTCTACTTAATGCATCAGCAACTACATTTTCTTTTCCAGGTTGGTATTGAATGATAGGATGGAAACTTTGAATGAATGAAGCCCATTTGATATGACGGTCAGAAATTTGGGGTTGGCTAAGTAGATGTCTAATGCTTTGCTGGTTGGTCTTTATCATGAATTCTGAACCCATTAAATAATGCTTCCATTGTTTTAATGCTTGTACAACTGCTAAGAGTTCCTTGTCATAAGTGGAATATTTGAGCTCAGAGGGTTTCAGCTTAGAACTAGAATATGCTATTGGATGGTTGTCTTGCATTAGCACGGCTCCTATTCCTGATCCGCTAGCATCAGTCACAACTAGAAAGAATGGTCTGTTAAAGTCAGACAATTGTAGAACAGGGGCATTGGTCAATGCACGTTTGAGTAAATCAAAGGATTTCTGCTGGTTTTCAGTCCATTGATAAACAATGCCTTTCTTAAGAAGTTTGGTCAGTGGTAAAGCAAGTAATGAGAAATTACGTACAAACTTCCTATAGAAACTAGCAAGACCAAGGAATGAGCGTAATTCATGTACATTTTTAGGAACAGGCCAATGCAATATTGCGTCAATTTTCTTAGGATCAACTTTTATTCCTTCTTTTGATACAATATGACCTAGATATTCTATTTCTGTCTTAAAGAATTCACTCTTGTCAGGATTTGCAAACAATTGATTTTCTTTCAGTAATTGAAAAACTAATGTTAAATGCTCATAATGCTCTTTTTCACTTTGACTGAACACTAAAATATCATCAAAGAAAACAATGACACAATATTGATATTTTAGAAAAATACGGTTCATCATTCTACTGAAAGTAGCAGGTGCATTAGTTAATCCAAACGGCATGACTAAGAATTCGTAATGGCCAAACTGTGTCCTGAATGCAGTCTTAAATATGTCGGATCTATCAAGCCTCACCTGATGATATCCAGACTTAAGGTCAATTTTACTAAATATAGAAGATCCTTGCAGTTTGTCCATAAGGTCATCAACTCTAGGTATAGGATATATATTCTTTACAGTGATCTTATTTAATGCTCGGTAGTCAATACACATTCGATAAGTATTATTCTTTTTCTTGACTAGGAGCACAAGTGCACTGAATGGAGAACTGCTAGGTCGAATTAAGCCTCTATTTAGTAATTCTTCTACTTGACTCTGGATTTCTTTTTGCTCTATTTGATTGTGCCTATATGGGGCTTTGCAAGGTGGTTGTGTGCCAGGTATTAGGTCAATCTTATGGTCTTCTGGACGTGATGGAGGTAAACCTGGTGGTAGGTCTTCTGCAAAACAGTCCTTAAAGTATGCGAGAAATTCCTTATGCCTAGGGTGCATATGATTTTCCTTTGCATGCAATTCATTCACCCAAATGAGATATGATTTAGTGTTCTTGCGTAGTGCACGTTTTGCTTGAGTATGCGAAAGCAGTGGAAACATATGAGATGCATGCATACCAAATAATGTAATAGATTTTCCTTGAAAATTAATATTCATTGTGTGTGTGGAATAATCTATATTGGGATTATGTTGGTGTCTCCATGGCATTCCTAGAATAATGTCGCTAGACTGTAATGGGACAACTAAGAAATTTCTTCTTTTAATATATGGACCAATTTGAATTTCTAAATCTTGAACTTCTTGTGTGCCATTGTACCTAGTGCCTAAAAATGCAGCTTTTATGCGATAGTGCGTAGGTACAGTATGCAATTTCAATTCCTTTACCAATTTTGCTGAAATAAAGTCATGCGTACTACCGTCATCATGCAATATAGTTCTTTCTTTTCCATGCACCATACATTTCATAGTCAACAATGAATGTGAAGTAGGCATACCTGGTAAAGTGTCGGAAGTAGTAGTAGGATCATCTTCTTCTTCAGTGAAATCCGGCATATCCTCATGCTCGTCTTCGTCCATAGCTCCAAGGTAGTTGATATGTGCTGATGGCTTCTTTGAATGACAATTTGTTGCGAGATGCCCTGGCTGGTGACACTTGTAGCATACTATGGGCTTGGCTTTGGTTACATTATTTGCAATGGTTGGGAGTCTGGGTATATTTGGATTTTCTTGTTGAATAGGCTTAGGATTTGGATTGACAGTGGATGGTAATGCAGGTGGTTTAGGCCAATTCTTGCGGAAAGATGGTGATGAGAAACGACCTGGATTAAACCTTCTGAAATTGGAATTGAATTGTTTAGATCCATAATTACCGTTTGCTTGGAATGGCTGTGGTCGTCGATCTCTTCCGCGTAACTTATCTTCAGTGTCGTGAGCTAAAGAGATGGCGTCTTCAAGGGTAGCAGGCTTGAACATATTCACCTCAGCGTAGTAATGTCCAAGAAGTCCAGACATGTACTTCCGCTTATGTGTCGTCTCTGGTACGTCTTCAAGCATGCGTAGCTGTAGGAGTGCATTCCAAAAACGCTCTGTATATTGTGGAATAGGCTCACGATCGCGTTGTTGAAGTAAATCCCATTGCTTGATAGCCTTCTCATGAAATTGCGGTGGAATGAAATTTTGCATGAACTTCTTCTTGAAATCTTCCCATGTAGCCTGCAGGACATTCTATACTCTTGCGGACTACAGTCCACCAAAGTGATGCTCTGTCTATCAGATGATTAGTAACACACTTGATTTTATCTTTCTCGGGATAAGTTTCCTCATGGAAATAGTCATCAAACTGGCTAATGAATGATAAAACAGTCTTTCCTTCTCTTATGCCATTGAAAGTGCGAAACTTGAAACTTCGTTTACTTATCTTGGATTCCTTGCGAATGGTTTGTGCTTCAAGAGTGGCGTCGATGGTACGGCGAATCAGATCTTCAGCTTGAGGTTCTTCTTTATCAGTGGACGCTCCTTGTAGCTTTGTCAATTGCGCTTGCAAGGCTTGCCTAGCTCTTCGCTCTTCTTCCAATTGCAGCATGATAAGATCCAGCTTTTGTTCCATGGTAGGCTCGGGTAGATCGTCTTCAGTCATAGGATCATCCATATGTGGGGTAGTCATCCTGTAAAACTCAACAAACCTTTCTCACTCAAAATCAGTTAGCGCGATGAGCGTAGCTCAAATTTGGGGTTACAAGGCTATGTATTTTTGGGTATTTTCTTCTTCAATTTTCAGAAATTCTGCAATATTTCTGTCTCCGTTTGCTGAAAGTACTTCAACAAACTTGTAGATAGGTAGAACAGCTTGCTGCGAACAACTTTCCAGTTCAGAGTTTTTGCATACGAACAAGTCTTCTATGAGTTTTAAGCACTAGTCAGTTCTGATTTAGTCTGACTTGCAGAGTTGCAGACTTAACAGACTTGCAGGGTTGTTGACTTGCTGGACTTAGGCCGACTTGCAGAACTTGCAGAACTTGATTCCAAGTGACTTACTGAACTTGACTTCTGGAGTGCGAGACCCGGAGTATATCGACTTCTCTGCCCTGTATAACTTGCAAAGTATGGGGTGACTTAAGCTTAATGAATTAAGCTTAAGCTTAATAAGCTTAAGTTATGGAAGGAAGAAGTATGGCAGCACGTCGTCAATTTTCGTGGGGGGGGCGTTTTTTTTCCACGCGGAATTTTCGGAGATGTCTTCTTGCAAATCGATTTGAATTTTGGAAGCTTAATAAGCTTCTTAAGCTTTCTCTAAGCTTTATTGAAAGAAATATTGATAAAAATAATGGAGCTTATCTCTATAACTCCACGACTTGATGAAGGAGGTGTTTGGGTGGTTCTCCGCCTGCAGAGCCTGGTCCTTCGCGATCTGACAGTGGAAATAGGGGTTCTTGATCGCCAGAAGTCTGCCTGTATCGACGGTTCGCGACGAGATTGACTGTAGAGGCCGTTTGTTCCTGGAGCTCCGCCTTCGCCCGAGATTGGTAGCGATTGGAAGCCCTTGATCTCTGCTCCCCTCTGATACCACTGGTGCGCAGATCGATCGCAGATAGCTCACGTGGTGAATCCCGGAAGGTCCCCAAGAACAAAGTACTCTACTTTTTAGCACAAAAACCCATGTAAAAGCAAGCACGACATGAAGCAAGAGACAAATTGGGTTCAATCTCCCCCCATGCCTTGTGTGAGCGCTTCACAAAGCATGTATTTAATGTATATTTCCAATCTTCATGCTAAAAAATAGTCCAATTACAAAAATATGACAAGCTTTTAGCTTTTGAGTTTGCTTTCTACCAAAAATAAGAAAATAAAGCTAATGGACGGTGCCCATAGAGTCTGGCACGCCCAATCTCAATGTCCAAATAGAAATAACATATCCAGGCGCATAAGCGCATACAAAATAATAATAAATAATCAATGTCTCTATAGACATAACAAAATATAGGCGTGGCGCCTATCAAAATATAGTCCAAAGGTCGAAAACCCGCTAGACTTCAATGCTTTCCTCCGCCACTGCTGCTATCTCTACACATCAACTGAAGCATTCACAATCGTTAGTAAAATAACACAATTAAACTGACAAAAGTGAATACCTAGCAGTCTTCAGCTACATAAATAAATCAACTGGTTAGAAATAAATCCTAACCTTAATTTATTACGAGTGCGCACTCTAAACTCATAAACGTTTATTAATTTAATATGCATTTTGCGGAATCACCCGCTATGGAATCACCCATGTACACACTAAATTAATGAAACGCCCGAAAAGGACAGGCGTCCCCATCAACTTCTCGCACAAAGAATCCTCTTTGCGTATGAGCCCCGGTCATCTAAGTTTACGGAGTCCACCGTAAAACCTCACGGAATCCACCGTGGAATATGCCTCCTGGCATCAGTTGCTTTGTCTCTCTTCTCATTTTTCTTTTCCTCTCTCTTTCTCTTTCCAGTTTTTTTCTCTAGCTCTCTTATCTCTCTATAAATTTTTTATTCTCTTTCCTCTCTTTCCCTTTTTCTCTCCTTATTTTCTCTCTCTCTCAAATTATATATTTCCTCTCTGTCTCTCTCTCCAAGTTAAAAACTACGCCAAAAAAGGTTTAATTTAAAAAGATTATTCTCTTTCCTCTTCCCCCTCTCTCCCTCTTTTTCTCTTCTTCTCTTTGTCTCTCTCTTCTTTTCTTTTGTTCGTGATTTGTTTTTCTCTCCTCTTTTTTCCTTTTTCTTCTTCTTCTTCTTCTCTCTCTCTCTCTCTCTCTCTCTCTCTCTGTCTTTGTCTCTGTCTCTCTTCATTCTCTCTTTTAAATTTTTTATTTTCTCTATCTCTGTTCAGATGATCTCTTCTTCTTCTTCTTCTTCTTCTTATTGTGTGTGTGTATGTGTGTCTCCTTTCCTTCTCTTCCCTGTGTCTCCTCTATTTCCTTCTCTCTCTCTCTCTCTTTTTCCTTTTTTTATTCTCTCTTTTAAATTTTATATTTCTTCTTTTTCTTTCTCTTTCAATTTTTTTTCTCTCGCTCTTTTCTCTCTCTTTATTTTTCTATTTCCTCTCTTCTCCTTTCTCTCCTATTTCCTCTCTCTCTCAAATTATATATTTTCTCTCTGTCCTCTCTAAATAAAAAACTATTTCCTATTTTCCTATTTCTTTTTCTTCTTCTTCTCTCTCTCTCTCTCTCATCTTTTTTTCTTTTTTTTTCTTCTCTTTTAAAATTTATCATTTCTCTCTATAATTCTATGTCTCTCTCTCTCCTCGTCTTCTCTCCCCCCCATTTCTTCTCTATTTTCCTTCTCTCTCTCTCTCTTTTGCTTCTCTCTCTATCTCAATCTCAAAGTGTGTGAAAAACTATTGTAAAAAAACTTTAAATTAAAAAGTTTAATTTAACTTTGTATGTGTGTATGAGAGAGAGAGAGTCTAAGGCCTACATGTGGGAGAGAGATGTTTGAAAAAAGGAGAAAGTTGAAGAAGGCCTTTAGAAGTTCTAGGCTTCTCAAGCCTACAACCAATAATACACTAGTAAAATGTACGAGGCCTTTCACGGTTGATGTCCATCTAAACATTGTAAAACTTTTGTCCACCTTTAATATCGAGACTAAACCTCCCTCTTTGAGAGAGAAAGAGAGAGAGCGCGCATTTACTCTTCTACACACGGGAAGGTTACCTACGGTCGAGGGGCGGAATATTCCGTTAAGTGTCGCGGCGAAGGCAAGAGACAAGGCCGGCTATCGTTTAGTTTTGGTTTCCCGTTGTCAGTTTTTGGGTGGGGTTTCGCTTAAAAGGTCTAAGCCAGAAAGGATGTTGGAACTGTGCAGTGGTCGCTATTCCTGTGCCTTGCTTCTTCTTCTTCTTCTTGCTCTTGATTTGAGGCAGCGATTAAGGTCATGGCTCCCATCGCCGTAGGCGACAGTCTTCCTGACGGATCTCTTTCCTATTTCGATGCGGAAGACAAGCTCCAGCACGTCTCCATTCACTCCCTCGCAGCCGGCAAGAAGGTTGTCGTCTTTGGCGTGCCTGGGGCTTTCACTCCTACTTGCAGGTTGTGCCTCTTCCTGTTCCTGCTGTCTGTCTGTACATGAGTCTCTATATCAAGTTTGATTAAGTGCGATATAGCTGTTCTTTGGCAGAAGGCAGAATGATTACTGTCCCTTATGGTTGGAGGAGTCTGTGTGTGCGTCTGGGATCCGTGCTTTGTATTGTGCTGGAGTCAGATCTGTGCTTCAAAATTTCTTTGCAGGTGTCTTATGCGTGTTTTTACCATGTGCCTGTCGTGTTTATCTTTCTCGTGCAGTCAATAAGGCTCACCCCCTGAAAGGCTGTTCAATTTGATATACTTTTTATAGCCATCAGACAGAAGCACACATACAATGTTTGCGTCACACTTGTTTACTGGCTTAGTTTATAAGCCTTAAAGGATCTTCGTTTCTTTTAACCTCTCCTAAAGCGCATCTAGCTAGGTTTTGTTACGACAACAGGAAATGCCTTGTTTTTTGCCTCTTCGAAGCTAATTTGGCATGGTTTTGCTTGGTCTTTCCAGCTTAAAACACGTCCCCGGTTTCATTGAAAAGGCTTCTGAATTCAAGAGCAAGGGTGTGGATGAGCTGATCTGTATCACAGGTTCGTGACATATCGAGCGTCCTTGTTAATGGAAGTAGTTTCATATGACATTAGTTGTTTTTATAAGGATCATCATTATGACATGGGAATGTCTTGTGTACAGTGAATGATCCTTTTGTGGTGAAAGCTTGGGGCAAGACTTATCCAGAGAATGAGTCTGTGTTGCTGTTAGCTGACGGTTCAGCCAAGTACACGCACGCGTTGGGATTGGAACTGGACCTCACAGAAAGAGGGTTGGGAATACGGTCGAGGCGGTTTGCATTGTTGGTGGACAATCTTGTGGTGAAAGTTGCCAACATTGAAGAAGGAGGAGAGTTCTCTGTCTCCAGTGCAGAAGATATGCTGAAGGCTTTGGAGTCCTAGGGTTTATCATTGGTCTTCCACACATTCCTCGATCAAAAAGAGCAAGCGATAGTCCATGGTAGTTTCTTTACTGGATACTATCCAAGAATGCAGCTTGGTATTGGAATTTGGCAGCTCTTGTATCACAAATATTTCCCGGTGGTTTAAGCTAATGTGGTAGCTGGATTTCAGTATTTGAGTGAGACGATGTCTGGTATGCATGAGACAAGCAAGTACGTCTTTTACGTTTTGAAAAGAGAGGCCAATCATGAGTGCATCGAGTCTAATATTAAATTATTTGGTATTTTGAGTATGCTATTCTAAATTTCTAAGGTCAATGCATGCGCGAGAAGGCTACTTATCTACGAGTTAGTAAAATCTTAGAAAACCCAAAAGGAAAAGGAAGGGAAAGGCGAAGGAGAAATGGACAGTTGATGTGGAAGGTAAGTTACCCGACGGTTGGAAAAATTAAAGTGGAAAAATCTAAATGTTTGCATTATTTTGTGCCATGTGGATATCTTGATGTTTATACAAGGTCAAGGCAATAGTGGCAGATAATTTATGCTCGCTGTATTTTAAAGTTGAATTGCGTGGCTTATCGCACAGATTATGGTCCCACCCAGACACGATTCACGCTCATGGACTAGGCTTAGTGTCAATTTGCAAGATCATTCACACCCGCAGTGCCAAGTTTCAACAGTTTGAAAACGCAAGTGGTTCCGTCTATTAGGTCGTCAACGATATTATATTTTCAATGCACCTTTAAACAAGATTAAACTTTTTCAAAAATGCAACCAACTGTGGTTATGATTGTCACTCTGATGTATAGTTCCCTTCTAGTGTTGACAAATGCAGTGTGTCGAACATTTCACGTTATTCGGTGTATATCAACTAAACGGTGCATAATTGTTCAATGAATGTTTTGTTGCGCTAGCACACCCTAGTATCAAATATATTAAAAGGTAATAGAGTTGGTAGATTGGATAGATCTAAAAAATAATTTTGAAAACAATTGAAGTATCTTCAACACATTGCCAAGTTGTGGGAGGATATCTCTTCTTTGAATTTTATCTTTCCTCTTTGTCTAGTCTCTCTGATAGCTGGAGGATCCGAGCTTGTTAAGAGTGAGCTTTGCTTTTTTTCTCCCATTTTTGTCTTTTTTAATTTTCTTTTAAATTTGATATTTCCTCTCTACAATTCTTTTTTTTTTCTCTTCTTTCTCCCCCCTACCTTGATATAAATATAGACATTCGTTTTGACAGAATACTTGCATGGATAGTGCCTAGCTAGCACTAATGGTAGTAAGGACTAAATTTAACATAGGACAGAGAATTGGGACCTATAAAAGGGAGAGCACAACACACTAATATTAGAGGACAATTAGATACACATACTATCATTCCCATATTGTCGTCCTAAGTTAGGGTATCACCCAATTGCCAACAAGTGGGTTGGTTGCTTGATGTGCCTTGTTGAAGGTGAAGAAATGAGGAATGGGATGAAGGCTTGGGTTAATCATCCATTATAGCCATCCCATATTAGTAAATTAAAATGAGTGTAATAGTTAAGTAAGGTTACTATTTCATATGGCAATCGGTATGAATAATTATTTATGTGACATTGGGTATTTGCCCTCTAGGTACAAACAAAATATTTCATTAGTGAATTTGAATATAATAAAAAATGAATGTCTATATTGAACGCTAAATAGTGTTTTAGAGATTACAAACTTATTCACAAGAAGTAGGTTGGTTGGCTCCACGATGTTTCCTTATGGATGGGTAGGCTTGGTTGTTAGATAGGTTTTTTGTATTTGATTTAAGTTATTAGTACATCTTCAAAATACATAAAGTTGAAATTAAGACACAATTGTGGGCACATTAATGGGGAGTTATGGCTTATATTCAAACAATAGTGAGAATCTTGCTTATATTGTGGCTTGTTTGCACATGCCATCACCTCTATGACATGTGTTTGACTAGATGTCTTAGATATTAAAATTTCAAGATGAATGATCTCATAAGATAGTCAATGGTTGGACCAAGCTTCCAAATTTGTATCTGAACATTTGAAACTAGAAAAGTTACAAGGAGTATTATATCAATTAAGGGGTAGTGTGTTGCATGAGGTATGTGAGAGTTCGTGTAAGCTCATGGTTAAGGTCACAATGTTTTTGCATCACCTATGAATTTTTTTAAATATTTTGTTGCCATAGAGGATCGAGATCATGGAATATCTAGATTCATTCTATGTGATTTCTTCATCTCATGAAACTACTAGATAGTGGAGAGGCATTCAAGTGTTATCATAGTTTCACAGGTGCACATGGAAGCTTGACTTCTAATTTAAGCTAGTTCAAGCAGTTTATATTTTATGTATTATGGTCCATTTAGTGTTTACAAAGTGTTACCATCCTTAGAAAAGTGCACAGTTGTATAGAGGTTTGAGATAAAGTGGTGCAAGTTCTCTTTAGAACTTGAATCTCAATGCTACTTACAATTTCCATAAGTTCATTGAATCATGAGTTGAAACCTTAAAGTTTGTAGGTATTGAGTTCAATCGTATATGTCTTTATAACCTTGCAAATGGTTTGGAAAGAATTGATCTCCCACTTGCTTGATCTTAGGAAACTTGACTCTTGGTCAAAATCAAAGCCTTGTGATTTTTTTTTTGGTCATTGCATTCTCTTTTGTTTGTTAGTCTAAGTTGCTCTTCAACTATTGCAACCATTTTTGTTTAGTGATGAAGGCCCTAGAGTAGAAAATGATACCTAAGAATGAATTTGAGGCAATGGATGCCGTAATTACTAGTACAAATTGATTCATATTGGTTGATTTTCACTTGAATAGGATGGCTAGCATTTGGTACAAAAGTGATGCTTGCAAAAAATATTGCTTAAGAAAACATATTGTGGAGAATGGTAAAGAGAAATGTTGAGGAGCTTATCTCACTAGGCAACTGAGATGAACGATTTCTTTTTTCGTAACAAAAATAATTTTCAACTCCCCTCTTAGTCCCCCAACACCTTGAGCTCAAAGGCCAATTAGTGTTTAGGATGCTATGGTTGGTGCTTCATCACTCATAATAGAACTTATAAAATTCCACTACAGTAAGTGGCCTAGCACAACCATGCTTAGCTAACTAATATAGCAACCCTTGTAGAGTCATTTTCTCAAGAGCACGGTCTTTGCTACTCTAAATGCATGCAATGAGGATGTTTTCAAGCCCAAGAAAATGCTCAACCAAGGATTCCAAACTTGCCTAACCCTCTTGTTCTTTCAAAATACACAAACCCTTCTCACATCAACCTTGCATTGTCCCCAATTCCTCATGGACAAAATTGAGCCACTATTTGATATGGACCCTATGATAATTAAACTATCTAACTGATTCCATAGATATAATAGACCAATGAATGAGAAAAGAGCCCAATCAGTTTTGGGCAACCACAAACCGATGAAGCCATAAGTAAAGAGCTTCAACCATTAAGAGCTCGTGTCCATGGTGTAGTGGAACATTAATTGTAAAACAACCCATATTTTATACGTTAGTAACATATTAAGGAACGAGTTTCAACCTCTTTATTAATCAAGGAAACACATTCATTTTCTTGCCAAGGTGCACATAGACCTTAGGGTTAGTGATAGGTTATCAAAACAAAAGGTGATTGCTTAGTTGGCTATTGAGAAAGAAATAGTAACCCAAGAGAAAATTGGAGGGATAGAATCTCATTGAACAACATTTCCACTAAGATGTCGTTGATATTCTCTTGTTAAGATCTATGATGGGATACTTCAAACGGATTGGCTATGTGTCAATGCTCCATGCAATTCAAACGTATCACCAAATTTAGAGACCTCAAATCTAAACAAATTCTAGCCCATGGGGGTGTAATTCCAAGTGCAAACTTCACCTTGTTAAAGCTATTAACATAATCAAGGTAAACTATAAGAAGTAATGGCATCTTCTTAATCAAATTTAATGAGGTAGAGGAATTGAGTTGTTCAATTGATTGCGATTGCTATGAGATGCCACTAATTTCTAAGAAGAGCTAATAGATCTCCCACCACCATGGGAAGTTGATAGAATTCATTTGATAAGCTTGGCTAACAACAAGATGTTGTCCTTGCTTGAAACAATTGAACTATAATTGTCGAATCAACTACTAGATTTAGGATTCTATCAAACTTCACCTTGGGAACCCTAGTTCTTTCTCAAAGTTCAAATGATGGCACTATCTAGAGTTTGGATGGATTATGAGGACCTAAACCAAGTAACTAAGGTTTAAGTGCCTAGTTCCTAGGATTTTCCAAACTATTAGAATGCGTACATGGAGGATCATCAAGATTGATCTCGAATAAAGTTACTATTAGATTGGGGTCCGTTGGAAGGATATCCCTAAATAGACTTAATTGTTATGGCTACTCTGATTTGACAATGGTATAACAAATGCTCTAGCTAACTTCAATATTCTTATATGTGAGGTATATTACATCTATCACTTATATTTACTTTAAGGAGATTCTAATCTAATTTGGGGGGTTCTCATTGCATGTAAACCCCTCTATATTACTATGTTCAAGGCCTTTTTCAAAGTTTTATCTATGATTTCATTAATGAATAAGAGACACCCATTTTATAGGATGATTTGATGCAATATATCAAGATAGATGGGATTTTGGCTTGTTTGTATGACTCCTTTTATAGTGCATCAAGTTACCTAAAAGCCTATTGAATTTGGCAACTTGATGCACTACATTAGATTGCCAATGAGAAAGATTGGTTAATCCCTTGAGTCATTTGGTCCAAACACCCTTGAGGTGTTCACCTTTTTGAGGTATGATTGAAAGGTGCACTCAATAAAGCAAGTAGGCCCATTTAATAGTGAACCTTCTACATATAGGAAGCTTGTGGTGGCAAACAAATGGTGCAGTTCAAAAAGAATAGAATAAGCCATGATATGGATCATGTTGAATTGCTTGTTAATGACACATAAATCAAGTATGCTTGTAGTGTGATTGTTGCCAGAAGAATTTTCTTGCTAAGCATGGTTTGAGCAAGGTGCTTATCTATTTTCAATAGATAAGCGAGGATTGATGTTTGGACGTGTATCACCCATGGCATACATCAAGCTACCAACTGAGGATGCATAAGAAACCTTGGTCGTTTGAGCCTATTGCTCATTCGACTTGGGCCCCAACTTGGGGCTATCCTTTAGTCTAAGTTTCAAATATGGAGACAATGAAATGTAAATAAACTTCTCTCTTTCTCTCTCTCCATATTCAAACACTTCAATATCTTACCAACATATTCTTTTTGAGACAAATAGAGTATCTTTTTGTCCCAATCTCACATAATATGCATATATAGAATGTGACCAACATTCCCTAAGTCCTTCATGTCAAAGGTCTTAGGCAACATTTGCTTTAAAGCATCCATATCCATGATGGACTTCTTAGCAATCCCATGTTATCTATATAACGAATCAAGATCATAAGAATACCATCTTGAGCCTTTCTAGTGTATAGGTAGTAATCAGTCTCACTTCTAGTGCATTCCCTAAGACTACATAAATGCATCAAACTTATAATACCATTCCTTGGCATCATGTTTCAAACCATAGATGCCCTTATACAACTTGCACACCAATTACTCCTTCCCTTCCACAACAAACCCCTCAGGCTACTACATGTAAGTATCCTCATGCAAGTCCCCACACAAAAAAGTGATGTCTACTTCCATCTAAACCAACTCCATATCCTCTCTAGTGACCAAAGCAAGAACTCTATGAAGTGTGGCCATCTTAACTACTGGCAAGAAGATCTCCTCAAAGTCAATCCCCTTCTCTTTCTTAAATCCCTTGCCTACCAGTCTTGCCTTATATTTAGGCAATGCATCACATAGAGATACCTTCAACTTGTGGACCCACTTACATGGCAATGCATGTTTTCCCTTAGGTAAAGAGTCTAACTCCCATATAGTATTCTTTTTCGAAGAATCCATCTCTAAGTGCATAGCCCTCTTCCACTTATGGCTATCATCCCTAAGTATAGAATCAGCATAACAAGAAGGTTCACCACATTTTTGTGACCATGATTTAGTCTAGAGACGAAGTATATCTATCTAGTGGTCTTGAAACCCTCATAGACCAATGTAAATTTGGCTCAACAAGAGTCTTTGGCTATTCCAATTATCTATCCTATAAGACATGAGACTATCCACTATCTCATGGCATTTTCACCTCACCATTAGTCAATTGTCCAAGCCTTGCATCGTGTAGAAAAGTTTGGGCAATCTAGTCATGTGTTGGCTACCCATATTCCTAAAATACCACTCTACAAATCTCAATTGTTTTGATAGGCTGCTTATACATTTTATCCTAATTGAAAATGACATAATCGCTGCATACTATCCTTTTAGAATCAGGATTCCACAAGCAATAGCCCATTTCACCAAACTCTCCATAGCCAAGAAAAAGGCATTTCTTGGACTTAGGGTCAAGCTTACTCCTTTGGGATCTTAATATCTTGGCTACCATTCTTGCCTTGTACTTAGGAAATGCATCAAATGGAGACATTTTTAGCTTAAATATCAATTTTTCATTGGTAAGGCCTGCTTTCACTTGGGAAGAGGAACCAACTCTTAACTAGCATTCTCGATAAAGAGTCCATCTTTGATTGCATAACCTTCATCCACTTATGATGGTAAGATTCTAAGATGCACCTCTTAGATCACAAGTGATCATAAAAGATCTTGCTAGACTACACCTCTTAGAATCTTACCATCCAATAGCTTACTAATCAAATGAATAGTTATCTTAATAGCTTAGTCCAAAACCCATCAAGTGAGACTTGAATTAAATAAAATACTCCCCTTTCTTGGATGGTTTTCTTCATCTTTTCAACCACTTTGTTTTGAGCAGGGTTTTATGGAGTAATCAACTCTCTTTTGATGCCACACATATCACAAAAGTCTTGAAAAATATATGATAGGTATACTACCCACCATTATCAAGCATTTTATCTTCTTCCTTGATTGATTTTCTACATAGACCAAGAACTTTTGGAATGCATTGAAGACATCACTCTTCTTATAAATAGGAATTGCCTATGCTTTCCTTATGGCATCATAAGTGAAAGCAATAAAGTAAGATGCTCCAACCAAAGAAACCATATGCATAGGCCCACATACATCACTATACACCAATTCCAAACGTTTAGATCTTCTAGTACCAACATCATTTTTATGTGACACTTTAGTCTATTTGCCATACACACAATGCTCACAAATTCCAAGATAAGAACATTAGGATCTTCTAGTATCAACAACCTTTTTATGTGACACTTTAGTCTATTTTCCATACACAAATTCCAAGATAAAAAAGGTTGAAAGATAATACAAATGTAAAATATATTTCATTCTACTGACAGACATATGGTCTAAATGGTGATGCCAAAGTGATTTAAATGGTTGTTTCATGATAGCTACAATGTGGTCTTTTACACTATGTACACACAAAGAGTACAAGGCATTAGAGTTTTGCCTTTAGCAACTACAAGAAGGGACCATTTTTATATCTTCCAAACATGATCACCAAAGATTACAATGGTAACCAGAAACATTTGGTTGTTGAGTCCTTATCAAACTTTTCTTCAAGTCTAGCACATGATGCATATTCTTAAGTACAAAAGAGGAACCATTAGTAAATGACAAGTGCATACTTCCCACCCCAATAATGTTGCGTAGAGTTATTCCCTAAACAAACTTATCCTTTTAATGTAATATCATATGTAGTAGGTTACTCCCTAAACGGATACATCATTTTCTTTCAATATCATATGTAGTAAACCACTACATATGGGAAGTGACATGAAATGATGCTAATGAATTAAGAATCCAATCCTGACACATACTGTCATCAATAGCAACCAAGAATGCATCCCCAACTATAGAGATATATAATACATCACAATCAACACTACTTATGGTATTAACCTCTTTCAAACTTTTCCTTTGTTTCTCCTTTTTATTGCAATCATGATCACTCTATTTCTTTCTCTTATTCTTGATTTTCTACTTTAAACATTCATTGATGTGACCCTTTTTGTTGTAATACTAGCATTTCATATCTTTTTTTGAGAGATTGACTCCTTGAGTTTCCTCTATCACGAGATTTTTTGCTTGCATGATGGGACCTCCTTATTATGCATGCATAGATGTCTTGCCTTCAGGGGGCACAAAATTGGGAAAATCTCGGTTAACCTCCTAGCCACTCAAGAAGATAGCCTCTTTTAGCATCACATTGGTATCTTCAGGTAGATCCATGTACTATTTTTAGATTGATTTTTAGTAAGTCCATTCACACTAATTGCTTAACATTTGTTCCTTTGGTCCATACCCTTGTGCCTTAATGTGGACTATCTCTTGACCACTTAACCCCGTCAATGCCTTAGCATAATGGTTCATTACATGCTATTAACACTATAGTCGAGCTATCCTATGACTGTGTCTCCTCAGAATCCTTGTCCTGACAAAAGTAGGAAATTGCTTCTTGAGTATAGTAATGTTCTCCCAAGTAGAACCTTCTTCATTCACTTAATTTGTACTAACCCTCCTTGCTCCAACAAACTATCATCATTACCAAGTTGCCTTTATAATTGGCTAACATGAAAGATTAGATGGACTCTTTTAGAGGATGATAGATCTAATTTGTATGCAACTTCACCAACATATTTAAGGATTCTAAATGGGCCACAATACCATGGAGATAACTTAGGAATCAGTCTAGGCTTCAAACTTCTTGAATGTTTTGGAATACATAAGTAGATTAGCACTAATCAATCCATATAAAAGTATTCCAACTTTTAAGCAAAAATATAGCTTTCATTGAGTCCTCAAATGCAATCTTTTGTGCTAACAATAGATTGAAGATAATATTAGACTCATTTAGATGATTGGACATAGAATTCCCCTTCTCCATGCAAAGTTCAACTAGTTTCTTTAGTCAATACACATGTGATGTAGTGCTTTCCTTCTCATAAATGCTACATAACTTTTTCTAGTGTCCATATGAACCAACATTTGTATCCTTTACATTAAAGTGCACCGATTTAGAGAGAGTGAGGATCATGGTAGAGTGTGCAAGCTCATCCATCTCATCCAATACATGTGTGTCCATGTTCCCAAGCTTTACCACTAGCCAAATTGATTGGCTTAAGCTGCCTCTTTTGTACTAATGCATTAAATCTACTTTCCAATATGAGAACATTGCCCATCCAATTTCTCAATATTAAACAATGCATTCTCCGAAGAAAAAGAGAAAGCCATAGTCAATGCAATAAGTGTAAAGAACAAAGTAACAAAGTTATTGTCAATAGCAAGTGCAAGAAGACAAATATGGCTATAACTATGGCTATAACTTGAGTGCCATTTCAAATATGGCTAATGCAACATCAAAACATCCCAAATTTAATGCCAATGATGTCTAGGTACTTCCCAATACAAATGAATTGTTTGTTACTAAAAAAACCAATTATTTTATATACATAAAATAAACGAAACAATTGCATATGGAAAACCCTTTATGCCTCCAATGCACCTGGTTTAAAGGGTTGCATATGAACACAAATATAGCTTAATTAGTTCTATAAAATGTGCAATTTATGTCTTCAAAAAATGTGAAAATATTTTCAATAACAACTAGCCCACACAATAACTAGTTCTAGTCTTCCACAGTATGAATATGGTCTCTTGCAAGGTGGATCAACTAGACATATTTAAATGGTTGTAGTATGAAAATGGTTGTAGAGGGAGCTCACGCTCAATTGCCAAGACCCACGGACCGCTTATTGTTTCAAGCGTTTCAAGTGAGCTCTAATGGCTATCTCTCACCTACCCGACGCGCCGTCGATCCTACGAGTGTAGTGAGCTTACCTTGATGCCAAAATGAGTTGCCTCCTCTCTCGCACACACCGGTAGCTCCACGATCCTAGATGCTAGCCCAAGCATCCTCAAGCCTCCTCCATCTCCAAGCTCCATCCACCATAGCCGCATATGCAAGAAAGGAGAAGAGAAGAGAAGAGAAGAAGAGAAGAGGGGATGGTGAAGAGCTTCACCCTCTTGATCTCTCACTCCCACACACTCACTCCCTCACACTCTCACACACTCTCTCTCTCGAGCACACACAAGCAAGGAGAAGAGAAGAAGAGAAGAAGAAGAGAACTCTCGTTAGCCACACACCACAAGAATGAGCTTGAATTCACTTTTTGAACTTTATATACAAGCCCTAAAATCCCATGGGCACCCATCCCTTTTTTACATGACCAGCCGTTGTGGCAAGGTCCTTTCTCTATTTCCCTTTTCTAGCCTTATGCCTCTAGCCTACACCCATCTAATAGTTTACAATTGGCATAGGAGCGAGCCTGGCGCTCTTTTACAAGAGTTTTTAGAGCTTTTTGAGGCGCCTTTCATTTAAAATTGCGCTTTTTGTCCCAGATTAGCTTTAGAGGCCGCCTGCATGCCTTTGCTCTTTTTCCATCTTTTTTTCACTTTTTCCTTCATTTCTCTACCATCTTTCTCCGCCATCTCGACTTGGGGTTAACAATGGCCTTCCAAAATATCTAGTTCATGAATTTGAAGTATGAACAAAATTCTTATTGAGCTAGTTAGGCCAAATCTAGCTCATGATGTTTCAATGTAAAAAGGATTAATTAGTCATTTAGGCCTTTGCAAATTCTTATGCTTAAGTAACCGGGAGGTGAAAATGTTGATATTTAAAAGGTGGAGTAGGAGTGGAAGCATGAGAAGAAGCAAGAGAGAACTAGATCTATAGAGATTCAAGCAATGCAGTGTGTAGGAACTCCAATAGTAATAATGCATGACCTACCTTCCCTTATTGTATTGTCATATAAATAATAAAGAATAATGAGGTAGTGATGGGTGACTGCACCTATAGTGTACATGTGTGTGGACAAGAAGTACAAGTAAATGTTGATGGCTAGGTACATGCAGCATTTAACCCCCAACAACCCTCTACTTCAAGGCGAATGTGCTTGAGTGAGGAGAAAACAAGAAAAAGTGAAAAAGTACAAGGTATATATATATAAGTACAATAGGATGAGGAATAGATGTTATCTCAACCTATGCCCATCATCTCAAAGGAAGGCATAACCTTTCACTAGGAGACTTTTAGTAAGTAGATTTGTAGGATTCTTATGAGTTGAGATTTTGACAAAGCTCTAGTTTCTTGTCCTCAACCACCTCTCTAATGAAGTGATAAGGATCACAATGTGCTTGGTCTTTGCATGAAAGACTAGATTACATGACAACCGAATGACACTCATAGAGTCCGAAATGCAATGTAGTAGTGATAATCATACCAAGGCATGTACCTAATGGCCTAACCATAGGGCCTTCTGGCAAGCCTTAGTGGCTCAATGTACTCATCCTTGGTAGTAGACAAGGCCATGCATTTCTGTACCTTGGATATCCAAGAAACAAAACCTCTAGTAAGAGTGAAGACAGCCAAATGTGGATTTCCTATTATCTATATGTCTTGCACAATCAAAGTTTGTATCACTGACCATTCTAGTATCCTAGTCACCATAACAAATGCACTTAATTTGGATCACCCTTAAGGTATCTCATGATACCCTTTATAGTGTCACTTGCCAAGTATCACCCTATAATGAGACACAATTCCCATAGCAAATGCTATGTTAGGTCTAGTGGCTATCATGGCATACATCAAGTTGCCCATTGTAGATACATATGTTAGACCTTGGCCATCTTGGCCTTCTCATCATCTCACTAGGGACAATTTTTTGGACTAACCTTCACATGAGAAGGTAATGGGTAACCAATAGGCTTACTATCCTACATATAAAATTTCTCAAAGACTTTATGAATGTACTCCTTCTGTGATAAGTAGAGGAGTCATTTAAAGTGATGGTATCTAAATGAGAGACATACCCCATGTTCTTCATCTCAAAGCTCTTCTTAAACCAAGTCTTCAAAGCATCCATCTCATCATGATCACTCTTAGCAATCAATATATTATCAATATATAGCACTAAAATCATAAGGCTACATCATGGGTCTTCTTAGTGTAAAGACATAGATCTATATCACTACATGAGTAACCTTGTGAATACAAAAAGGCATCAAACTTATTTTACAATTTCCTAGGTGCATGCTTAAGTCCATAAAGTCTATTTCTCAACTTGTACACTATGTGTTCCCTATCCTTTTTCTCAAAGCCCTTAGGCTATTACTGTAGATAAATGTCCTCATGCAAGTCCCCATGAAGATAAACCATTTTTACATTCATTTGCTAAGTACGAGTCCAGATTCATCTGTGCAACCAAGGACAATACTAAGTCTGGGGTAGTCATCTTGACTGCAGGAGAGAATATCTCATCAAAATCAACTCCCTTCTCTTGCTCAAAATCCTTAACGATCAATATGGCCCAATATGTTAGCTTAGGGCGACCAGGGGTACTCTTCAACTTATACACCCATTTGCATGGCAATCCAGGTTTCCCATTAGGCAAAGGAATTATATCCCATATATGGTTTTTCTATAATGAATCATACTTAGACTGCATAGCCCTCTACCAAGAGTGACTATCACCTCTACACATAGCCTCCTCATAAGTAAGGGTCTCACAAGAATTTGTCACCATTACATAATTCATAGGGGATCAAAATAATTAGGATGATGGGAGGCTCTGATAGAGCATCTCAAAACTACTTGTGGGGTCTGTATGGCATGTCTTCTCTATCCAACATCATGATTGTGCACAATAGGTAGATATGGGGCAACTACATCATTAACAACTACAGTAGGCTATCTAACAAGGGTTGGTTGTACTATAATAGGAGGCTCCTCTTGAAAGATCATGATGCTTATCTTAGCTACTTGCTCTAGTCTCATATGCATATTTTCCTCATGGAATATGACATCATGGCTTCGAATAACCTTCTGAGCATGTGGATCCAAAATTAGATAGCCCATCTCATCTTGAATGCCATATTTAAGAAAGATGCATTTGACATACTTTGAATCCAACTTATTGTATTTATATTTGGGAATATAGCAGACAACCTCACATCCAAAGACATGTAAGTGTGCATATAAGCGAGATTTACCAAACCATACCTCCTTTGTAAGTCATCTACTAAGAGCAATGCATGGGATCTATTAATCAAATGAATAGCATTACTAATCATCTTAGCCCAAAAGTAATGTGGTAAGCTTGCTCGACTAAGCATACTATGGACTCTTTCTTGAATAGTCCTACTCATGCGCTCTACAATGCCATTTTGGGGTGGGATGTACAGGGTGGTTAATTGAGGCTTAGTATCCCCTTATCACAAAATTACTCAAATGCCTTAGAGATATATTCACCCCAATTGTCAGATCCTAGGCATTTTTGCCTATGTCCAAGCTAGTTCTCAACCATACCAAGAAAGCCTTGAAATGTAGCTAACACCTCTAACGTTCACTTAATAGGATAGGCCCAAATTTTATGTGAATAATCATCAATGAACATAACAAAATACTTAGCACTACCTCTAATGATTGACAAGGCATATGACCACAAACATCTAAATAAACAAGAGTCAAATGCTCAATCACGTACATAGAGCTAGTCTTTTCTTGAGAGTTATGTATTTGATTGCCATATAAACAATGATCATAAGAGTCAAAACATGAGTAGTCAAGAGGTGACAAATATTGCAAACAAGTGAGTACACAAAGCATCCCACTAAGTGTATTTGAACAAGGATTTCCTCACTCACATCTTTCCATGGCCAAGGAAACTGAGGCAAGCATGACTTCTTTTGGTTGATTCCATCAATGACAAGTCCAAAATATCTATGTGGTATAGTAAAGCACTTAAATTTATGATGCATAGTCTTCTTTCTCTCTGTACCTTACTCTTTGTAATGTGAAGATAATGAAGAGCTAGGTGCATGTAAAGAAATTGTGTTTACCCCCTCCCTTCTCCACCTTTGTCCCTCTCTATCCCTCCCCTCTCTCTCTAAACACCTTCCCTAAACACCTCGTCGTCTGTCTTTTCCCCCCTCTCTCTGAACACCTTCCTTATTAATTGTACCGTAGCTAACATTGAAATTACTTCTTTTGGTAAAGAAACAAGACACCACCCTTTCTCATCCTTTTCTTGCAATAACGTAATGCATATTTGCAAAACAATAGGTAAAACATTAAAATATCATTTCAAATTTTTTTGAAATGCTTACTTCATGAGTATAGAGCATTCTACAACCCTCCTTGATGGGTCTAAAATACTCATTTTTTAATAAATTGGTTCCTTTATGAATCTTCTATATATTATGTTCAACAAACTATATGTGCTCTATTTTGCATACATCCTCCAATTTATATTTATATTTCATCTAAATGGGCTCAATTAAATTTGATTTGAGCTATTATAGTATAGCTAGAAGTGTGAATGGTGACATTCGTCTATCATTAAGAGGTTTATTCACTTGTAGATTTTATAATGATCCGTAATGTGTATTGATGGGTTAAAAGCCTAATATGGTAATAAAAACCAATCAATTCATGATCCTACATCCATTTTTTGTCTTCTCTCTCTCTCTATATATATATATATATATATATATATATATATATATATATATATATATATATATATATTAGGTTATATATTTGTGCATGCAAATCTTTGATGTAATTCTATATCTCATCTAAATATATTGAAGTAGAATGTTGGCACCGATTCATTAATTGAGAGGTTTATTCATATACAGATTGTATAGCAACCCCCTAATATTCATTGATAGGTCTAAAATTCTAATGTGAATCGGAACTCAAGAATCGATCCTTTCTCCATTTTCAAAATTTTTAATACTAAATCACACATGCATACACACACATACTCTCTCTCTCTCTCTCTCTCTCTCTCTCTCTCTCTCTCTCTCTCTCTCTCTCTCTCTCTCTCTCTCTCTCTCTCTCTCTCTCTCTCTCTCTCTCTCTCTCAATTTTTCTTCAAAGTGAAACCAACCCTAGATGAGTACTCACTACTTGTGTACATGCATATTAAGAATGAAGACAATACACATGCATGTATGTAATGTTAAGTACATTGTGATTTCTATGATGTGTGCATGTATATCATGATTACAAAATTGGAATGTGCAAATTATGGTGTGAAAGTTGTAGATTAGGTATATTCCTTGGATATTAAAGTAGTATACAACTTAAAAGTGTGAATGAAGCTTAATATTGAAAAATCATACATGAATTGCACATTTTGTCAAATATGTATACATCTACATAGACCCTCAAGCTATATCATATATGTCATATTGTTTTATTTTTTTGTGGATTGCATGTTTTCTAAAATGGGTAGATATCACATAAAGGCACAAAGTAATTGTACAAGCTTTATTATTTGGGTTCATTGTGGTTACTATGCTTAAAAACACACAAAGTAATTGTATAGGTTGTATTATTTAGGTTCATTCTATTTACCATGCCAAAAAACCTCATAAAGGAAAAATGTCTCATAATTTCTAAGCTTATAGTGGAAAAATTCAATCCTAGCATTCAATAATCTTGATTTGCACCTCCCACCCATTCCAAACAACACAAAAGTATCTACAATTTTGTGTAATTACTAGATGGCTACATTACATTAATAAGTCAACTTACATTCTCCATCTAAATACATCTAGGGGTTTAGAGAGTAACTAAATGCTTTAGAACGATATGCACCTAATTACTTGAATGACTAATTGTGTCATATATAACCTAGTTTATGGGGGAGGTGAGCATATCTTTTGATGTTCATTGAGTGTGATGTTACACTAGAGTATACTTATGAAAAGTATTTCATGCTCATTTATTTGTATACCAAAAAAACTTGAAAAAAAGACTCCAAAAGCTTGCAAACTAATTTTGGCTATTGTGTGAGATTATTTAAATGTTTATATTAAGAAATATATGACTCATGCTAAGTAGATTCCACTGCCAATGCTACAAACAATGCATTCTAGATTCAAAATAATGTATTCAAATGGAAAATAGGATGTGAAGAGTATGATGACACATATGCAATGCTCCCAACTCTCATTGGTAACTCTATCGATCAAAATGCTATTGATAAAAGAGGCTTTTCTTTACATATGCCCAAGTATATCTGTAAAAGAATAAAAAAGAAATTGAAAACTTACAACCCATTTTGGTTATCCCATGCCAAATTACAATGTGAGATATATGTGAGGTGAACAAAATGCTCAACAAAAGGCCATATTTGGACTCAACATCTCTCCAAAAAGCCTAGTGAATCTCCCACAAATCTCATTATAAGATGTGAAGTCTCAGTTATGGAAGCAATGATATAGGGTGGATGCAAATGCTGAGTGGAAAAGTGAAAGGTTAAGAAAACTCGAGGGTTAAATCAAGGTGGTTTCTTTATTTGATAGAGGGGGGTTTAGTGCGGTGATAGGGACAATGTCATATCTCATTGTTTGCTTTCTTCTTCTGTTGCTACTATGCCATGCAAGCTTATGCTAATCTCGTGGCCAACCATGTTGCTGAAATAACACCAGGGTTCACTACTAACCTCACTCACCCTCCCACATTGTGTTCCCTCGTATGGTACCTTCTTGGCCACTCATGCTCCTCGTCTGTCATCCCTACTTCACCTCCAAGCCACATTGTCTCTGTGTACATCCACAAGGCAAAAGCCATAAGAAGAGCCTCTTCCTACATCCATGAGGAGAGTCAAAATGTGGAAGTTATCTAATGGACTTTGCAAAACCAAAATAGAGATATATATATATATACTCGAAAGGCAAAAGCTACATGAAATGGGTTTTTCAATAGAGAGATATATATATACTTGAAAGATGAGTCTTTTGTGATGAAGACTTTTGGAAAACAAAAACAAAGAAAGTGATATACTCGAAAGGTGAAAGCTCTATGAGATTTCCTTTGAAAAAGCAGAGTAGAGAGAGAGAGAGTATGTTGATGACATGCCCAACATCCCTTGATCTGCCCGCACTCGCCTCTGAACCACTTGATCTACTTGCCATCATTGAACAATTAGACATGCGCACATAAAGACACACACGAGAGAGAGAGAGAGAGAGAGAGAGAGAGAGAGAGAGAGAGAGAGAGAGAGAGAGAGAGAGAGAGAGAGAGAGAGAGAGAGAGAGAGAGAGAGAGAGAGAGAGAGAGAGAGAGAGAGAGAGAGAGAGAGAGAGAGAGAGAGAGAGAGAGAGAGAGAGAGAGAGAGAGAGAGAGAGAGAGAGAGAGAGAGAGAGAGAGAGAGAGAGATGTCTCTGAACTGCTTGATCTAGCTACCACATTGCTTCTATTGTTTTAAATATCTAGAATTGTCAACTCTTCTTAGATCACTCAACTTTGTTTTTGGAGTTTCTACCCTTGAGATTTGTCTCTCTTTGGTCAATCTTCCTTGTCATTATGCATGAAATTGTGGGCTTAGTGGTTGGTTTCTCCTCTCAATCACTTTAGTCTTGGTGCACTTTGAGACTTGAAATGATTTCTTAGGACTCTTAACAACATGGTCAATAGCCTCTTACTCATTGGGCTTGTACAATGGTTGAAGTAAGCATTTGATGATGGCAGCTTGGTTGGATAATTTCCCCCCCTTTGACTTACAGTATGTCTTATGCCTAGATATGGAAGTGATTGTTGTGATTGTTTTCTTGTCTTTCTCTCTCTTTTTCTAGTCTTTCTCTCTCTTATTCTCTCACCTTCTTCCACTTTCTCTCTCCTCTTTGCAGTCTCTCCCTTCTCTCATTCTCTCTCCTAAGTCTCCTTCATTATAGTTGGTATTAGAGCATAGGTATTTGGTCCTTTCTTCTTTCTCTTTCCTCATATCCAATTATATTTTCCAAAAAAAAAACTACTCAAACAAGTACAATAGGGAATAGAGCTGTAAGAAGCAATGATGGAGTACCACATGAGGCTAGCTACCTTTCTTGGATATCTCACAGAGCTATGGCCAAGTTGGAGGCACTCAGGTCAAATTCACTAGCTCATCACAAATTTTGAGGCAAAAATTTAGGGATTCCTAGTTGAAGAGGCTCAAAGGAGTTAGAGAAGAGTAAAACTACTACTACTTTTCAAGAAAGACCTTCTTCCTCTTCTTCCCTCAAGCTTGCTTCAAGCTGCCATGGTCTCTCTTTTGATTATATCTCTCATTCCTTGCTCCAAACCATCTACAACATCTTGAGGGAAAGCTTCCTTGTGCTTTGTTTTATCATTCAAGCACCCTCTTGAGGTGGATTAGTTCAACCATGTGGGACACATATTTAGAGAGATTCGTGCTAGCTCTAGGTAGATATAATGGCTACTGTGTGAGAGTCCCATGGTGAAAAAGTGGGCACATGGGGAGCATGACAATGTTGTGGAGATGGCCGCATTATTGGACCCTATAGGCCATTGTTAGTTTGCTAGACAACTAAGTGTAAGTGGGCATCAAGCTTTCCATCTGCAACTTCTTGAGTACCCTGCATGATTGTATAAATCGAGAGAGAGGGAGCTCTTCTTCCAGCCTACAACCTTGGGTACAAAGGAGTGCAACATAAGCTATAAACCGGGAGAGAGGGAGCTCAAAAAGGACCCTAGATAATTTATCTTTGGCACCAAGCAAGGATGTTGTGATTGTGGCCACTTCTGCCTCAAATTTTGTTATGCTTGGAAAGATATCAACATGCAACGGGTTTGTGTGTGCGAACATTGCATAAGCTCTATTCAATATATTGAAATGACCTTCACTTTCATCCCTGCCCCCAATGTACATTGGATCAAAAATTTTGCCCTACCATGCTACATCTTTTGATTTCTTTTGTATCAATTTATGGAGAACTTCATTGCACAATCCTATTTGAGGGAGTTCTGACAACCGACTTTCCTTCCCAAAATTTCCTCTTGATTGAAGTTTGTTTACCACCTCCTGTTTTTGTTTTTGAATGCGCGCATTAATAGCGGTATCTTTTGCAAAAGCAGCATCGCAAGAGAGGCAATGGCTAATTTTAGACCATGTTGTTGTAACTCAAAGAGGAGAGAGTGGAAGTGAGGTGCAATGACAAAGATGACGAGGGAGGGATTTGAGTGACTCCAAAAGAATCAGAAAACCTTCTGCCATTGCCAAGATTATGAAATCTGAATCAAGAGTAATGCATCTCCATGAAGGAACTAAAGTCACATAGTTCTTTGTCAATAATGGATTTGCATTTGTTTATGCAAACTCTATTGCAGATGTTGTGGCATTCCCTTATAGAAAGTGTATTCACATGGATGGGTAGATGGAGACCAACATCAGCTATTATTCTTGCATTTACAACAATGGGGCATGATCTTGTAGGAGGATAGAATGCAAAGAAATGTATTGAAGTTCTTTTGGTACAAATTCATTGTTAGGCAAACTGGTCTCAGCTTTGAATAATCTACAACAACATGCTTTTCAAGAGGAATCAAACCTCTCACATGAGCTTCTTCTTTCCAAATGCTCCTAGTTGAACAAAGTTCATGGAATTCTCATGCATTTTGTTCACATTTGTTGATGGATTGATGTTTGGACCTTTTATCTCGATTTGTGGAGGAATAGGCAGGTGCATGCTAAACTAGAAGGTGGAGTTCATCTCAAGGGTATTCTTAGCATCTAAGTTCTAAAGCCATGTTTGGGGGATTATTGAGGCCAGTGTGAGATTTGGGAGATAATTTATGAGTTGAGATATTAGATGCACTCAAAAGCCATGGGCATTATTGCTATGCATATGCAATGTACATGAATGTGCCCTCTCCACAGTCAAGGGTTGTACACCGGTTTGGATACAAGGACCAGAATTACTATGTAAATCTAGATCAAGGTCATATAACCTCAAAAGTACTTGTTTGTCAGTTTTAGAATTCTGGGATCTTGTGTTTCTAGTAGCACTATCTCCTGTGAGTAGCCCAGAAGTCATGACAGCAATGTACTTCCCACCAACATGACCTTGTTGATAATATGCCTATGGGGAGGAAGCTGGTAGACATGTAGCCCATAAACATAGCCATTATTCCTTGGTCCTATGTAATGCACACCTGCAATCATTGAGCCATACATGGGTTGGTTAACATAGCTAAAGTCAAAAACCAGTGTCAGATATTAAACACACTTTCCATAGGTATTGTTCACCTTCCGTGATATTCCCAATCTTGTAGCAGGTGCAGCATTATGATGTTGTTCTTGAACAATCTAAGCAATAGACATAACATTAGTGATGTGCAATCTAATTTGAATATCACAGTTCACTCAATGAGGTTTGAGGTTGCACACTTCTAGAAGAAGTGCCAACTACAACTTTAGGCTTAGCACAAAGACTTTGGATCATCATGGCTTGAACAAGCGGCTGTACTTACTTGACACAAGTGACAATATTCATGCCTTGTGTTTAAGCGCTAATAGGTATTGGTTATGTGCTACCACCTGACCATCTGCAAAGATCTGGGACTTGGAAAGCAAGAGCACTATTGGGGAGTTGTGGCCTAAATTTCACATTAACAAGCAAGTATGGATTCCATACTAGGTGAGCATGAACTAGACTATTGATGGAAGCATGTGACACACAAGTTATACTAATGGCAAGCATCATTGAGGGATTGAGAAAATTGTGACAATATATGGTGGATACATTAGCAATTGGAATTCAGAATTTTGCTATTGAATGGATTCCTTTGGGCTCCAAATTTGATGTTTATTAAAGTTCTTTGTGGGAACTCCATGTAGATGTGATCTCTTCTCTCTGTGAGAAATTTTCTCCTTATGCCTTGTCTCTTGGTTCTGAAGCAACAACATACAAAGATCTGATCTCATGTCCTACTCCATTGCAAATGGGCTGTGCAGACTGTAAAAAGCATGTGCGGCATTGATGGGACAACAATGAGTAACAAAATCTATATTTATGGCACCAATTATGGCTGTGATAGCTAGAGTTGTTGTTTTATTAGCAAGTGAATCTTGTGGAATTGGGTTATTGTTTGCATAGTGTACTGGAGATACTACACCCTGATTGAATGGCCAAGGTGAACCACTCATATTGGAGGACTTGAATGCTGAACTATGGGTGTTGGACTTGTTATGTCAGTATTTTCACTTAGATACACTCTACACACCTAGCAAAATTGTGGGAAAAGAATTTGTGTATATTACAGTAAGCAGTCATGTAGTACCTGAGGGGTTAATTTAGCAAGCTTTCTTGAATCAAAGGTATGAATCTAAAGCAAGAACATGCAAAGATTGATGTACGTTGTTATGAGCATCTAAGAGATCCATTGGATAGTGATCAAGCACTTGATAATCATGGCTCCTAGTTCTAGTTCTTTTTCTCACTCTTAGCATCCCTTAATGAATGCATTGCATGCTACTCTATGGAGACAATAAGCTTTTTGGGATGAGAGCCCCTGTAGAGGATGCTCTCGCTCAACCACCAAGATCCACGGACTGCTTATTCCTTCAAATGTTTCAAGCAAGCATTAATGGCTACCTCTCACATGGCCAACACACTATCCCTCTCTACGAGTGTAGTGATCTTACCTTGATGCCCGATTGAGTTGCTTCCTCTCTCAAGCACTCCGATAGCTCCACAATTCATGATGCATGCTCAAGCATCCTCAAGCCTCTTCCTTCAAAGCTCCATCCTCCATAGCCATGAGGGAGACAAGAGAAGAGAAGAGAAGAGAAAAAGAAGAGAGGAGATGGCGGAGGGTTTCATCTCCAAGATCCCTCACCCTCACACACTCATTCCCTCGCTCACTCACACTCCCTCCCTCAAGCACTCACAAGAAAGCAAGCAAGAGAAGAGAAGAGAAGGAGAGAAGAAGAAGAGACACTTTGCCACACACCAAAGAATGAGCTCTTCATTCACTTTTCAACTTTATATACAAAACCCTAAATTCTTTTTGGGTTGTCATCCCCTTATCTCCTTTTTTTACATGACCGGCCATTGTGGCAAGGTCCTTTTTCCCTTTTCTTCTATTTGCCTTCTTTCTTACTAATGCCAACCTACCTTTTACAATTTGCACAAGAGGGAGCCTAGCACTCTTTTACAATAGTTTTAGGGGCGCCTTGCATTTAAAAATGTGATTTTGCCTTTGACTTGATTTTAGAGGCCGCCCTTGCTCTTTTAGTTGTTGCATCGAATTCCCTCATGGGCCTCCTCTTTTAGGTGACCCAACTTGTGCTTTTTCCTTTTTTCTGCTTTCTTATTGTGTTGAGGTTAACATTACCCCCTCCTAGTTTAGTGCCAATCCCATGTCTTTGATAAGGAGTGGTTGGAAGGAGGGATGAGTGTAACCAAATGGATTTTTTGAGTTTGTATACAAGCCCTTGTGGGGGTTTTTGGTGGACCAACCCTTGAAATTGAAGATGTAGTTGGGGTGGGTCCCTCTTTGATGCTTGCCTTGAGGGGGTTTGTCCTTTGAAATTGAATATCATGTTGGATAGATCCCTAGTTGGTGAGAGACTGATGGGCGGATCCATCTTTGAAATTGACGATGGTGTTAGATGGATCCCTACTTGGAGGATGGCGGGTGGATGGATCTGTCTTTGAAATTCATGATGGTGTTGGACAGATCCGTCTTTTGGCCCTCCATGGTTGCCTTCTCTTGTGCTGTCCCAAAAGAGCTTCTTCGTTCACTTTTTTACTAGGGCTACCTCGATCTGCCTCTGCCTTGTTTCGCATGCATGGTGACATTGTCGCATAAGATGACCCCTCTCTTAGGCAAGTGCTAGTTCCAGCACTTGCGACTTTGAGCCGATGAAGGTTCGATGAGAAAGGGTGGATGTGTGAGTCGATGATGATAGGGTCTCAAGGGAATTGGGCTTGGGAAGAAACGGATTACCCAGTTAAGGTGGTGGATGCTGAGAGCGCATTGCATAGATGATGGGGCCTCCGAAGTTGGGGGTTGGAGCCTTTGGTTGTACCTGAAAAGAAAAGAAGGTGCACTACCTAGGGGTGTGCTTGGTTTGCTATGTGGTGCATTGTTCTCATGCTAGTGAGATTGGGAGTTGGGTCGAACCATAGGCAAGCATGGGCATTGCACCACACTTGAGGACCTAGTTGGTGCAGTGCGAGTAGCTTAGGGTGATAGGTCTAAACCATAGGTCTCCCTAGGTATGTCCGGCCCTTGATGTGCCCTAAGCATGAAGTGGGGAACCAAAAAAAGGCTAGGGGGTTAGAGGACAGAGCCGACGGCTGTGACCGAAGCCACCAGGTGCACCTAACTTGAGAACCCCTAGGTGTAGTGACCGTGGCCTATGTGGGGTGGTAAACCGCTGTTTGTTGTGATTTTTGCTTTTCATCTTTGCTTTCGTTTTTTTCTTTCTTTCTTTCTCTTTCTCGTTCTTTTTTTCTCTCTCTTTTTTATTTTTTATAAATATAATTCACATAGGCAGGATGGGAACTAAGCTTCATTGTCTAAGTGGGATGGAGAAGGGGGCCTAAGAGACTTATTTAGGAATTGCCAACTTTGCAAATACCCTTTGAGGTTCAGGCGGACTTGGAGAGTGGTGATAGAGAGGAATGGATGATTGCAACGCGTAAAGTGGTTATCATTCATATCCTCTAGAAGGGATAAACAAAATGAGGGGAGAAAAGTGGTACGCATTATTAGTCGAGCCATGGCGCAGTTGTCTATAGCATTGGGATCAAAGAAAAGGGGTGGAAGGTTGTGTTCTTATGGGGTGGGATTTTTCCTAAGTAGTATCCTAAGTAACCTAAGGTAATTGCACGTAGTAATGAATGCAGGGTCAGAGCACGAGGAGAATTCATCCAGAAAACAGATGATAGAGTCATCCATATTTTCTCTGGTAAAGATAAGGGCTTCCTCCGATGTGGTACTATTTGCATTGTAGATTATGGGGAAGTCATATTGGCCATGGACATTGGGGTCAAAATCCACTCCCATTCTTTGGGGGTATGGCATGACTCGATCGATAAATCAAGGCATCTTGGAAAATGGCCTAGTTGTGTGCGTCCTTGGTAGATGACCTTGTTGGACTACCTATCCTTGCAGAGAAAATCTGCGAAGTGAGAGTAGGGATTCTGCAATTGAGGCCTTCTGAACAAGAGCAAGTGATGGAGGGTGGGGCTATATGTGCAATATGCAATACGGGCTTGTGCATATGAACCCCTCTTATGGGAGGGAACTTTAGGAAACTTCTAGAATCTTCTCTCTTTCATCATGGGGAAGTCATATTGGCCATGGACATTGGGGTCAAAATCCACTCCCATTCTTTGGGGGTATGGCATGACTTGATCGATAAATCAAGGCATCTTGGATAACGGCCTAGTTGTGTGCGTCCTTGGTAGAGGACCTTGTTGGACTACCTATCCTTGCAGAGAAAATCTACGAAGTGAGAGTAGGGATTCTGCAATTGAGGCCTTCTAAACAAGAGCAAGTGATAGAGGGTGGGGCTGTATGCACAATATGCAATGCAGGCTTGTGTATACGAACCCCTCTTATGGGAGGGAACTTCAGGAAACTTCTAGAATCCTCTCTCTCTCTCTCTCTCTCTCTCTCTCTCTCTCTCTCTCTCTCTCTCTCTCTCTCTCTCTCTCTCTCTCTCTCTCTTTGTGTGTGCAACGTGCCGAGGCATCCTCCTCTATTGGGATGGGGGGAGGGAGGAGGTTTTATAATGGGGGAGGTGGTATGGGGTGGTGGTGGTGCTGTCTCACCCCACCCAACACCTGTCACAACGCATGCATGGTGGCAAGGGAGTCCTCAGCCCCCAAGGTGGCTTGTGGTCTGGACGAGATAACTAGGGGGTGATAGGTCACATGGCCTCCCCCCCCCCCCCCCCCATCATCATCATCGTCATTCTCTTCTCTTCTTCCCCCCCATCACCTGTTCGGCATTGACAGGGGGGAGGAGATAAAAAATAAAATTGAACTTATTAACATAAAATTTTTTATCCTCACCTTAAGATAAAATGTTAATGGCCTATAGAGTGGGTTCATGCGTAGGAAGAAAAAAGAGTGCTTTCCTCTTGATTTTGGGGTGCATACGCGCGGGGGGGGGGGGGGGGGAGGGAGATGAAGAGACGATTGATCTTAAGTGTAGAGATAATATACATTCATATTTATTTGAGTCCAATTGCAAACTAGTAAAGACATGCGGAACCGTAGTGGGGGTGATAATAAATGTTTAATATCGGAGACATTACATAAAAACCCAAAACCTCCTATCTATCTCAAGCTCCGATTCGGAGCTGAAACCCTTACTTCAATGCTCGATTTAAAGCACGCAAGTGCTCAAGCTTGAATCTGTTGGTCCCGACAATGGAACCAAAATGTAGAGGGTGCTCTTGCTCAATTGCCAAGACCCACTGACCGCTTTTTCCTTCAAGTGTTTCAAGTGATCACTAATGGCTACCTGTCACATATACGACATGCTATCCCTCTCTACAAGTGTAGTCAGCTTACCTTGACGCCCGATTGAGTTGCTTCCTCTCTCAAGCACTCCGATAGCTCCACGATTCGTGATGCAAGCTCAAGCATCCTCAAGCCTCTTCCTCCAAGCTCCATCCTCCATAGCCACGTGCGAGACGAGAGAAGAGAAGAACAAAAGAGGAGATAGTGGAGGGCTTCACCTCCAAGATCCCTCACCCTCACACACTCACTCATACTCCCTCCATCAAGCACTTACAAGCAAGCAAGCAAGAGAAGAGAAGGAGAGAAGAAGAAGAGTCCACTTTGCCACACACCAAAGAATGAGCTCTTCATTCACTTATCAACTTTATATACAAAACCCTAAATTCCTTTTGGGCAGTCATCCCCTTATCTCCCTTTTTACATGACCGGCCATTGTGGCAAGGTCCTTTTTCCCTTTTCCTCTATGTGCCTTCTTTCTTACTAATGCCAACCTACCTTTTACAATTTGCATAGGAGGGAGATTGGCGCTCTTTTATAATAGTTTTAGGGGCCCCTTGCATTTAAAAATGTGCTTTTGCTTTTGACTTGATTTTAGAGGCTACCCTTGCTCTTTTAGTTGTTGCATCCAGTTCCCTCATGGGCCTCCTCTTTTAGGTGGACCAACTTGCACTTTTTCCCTTTTTCTGCTTTCTTCTTGTGCTGAGGTTAATAGCCACAATCAACTACTTGATCAACACAATTAGTTCATGTCTAAGATGGACCGAGTGATCTCAATCATCTTAGTTACCAACACATAAGACAAGGCAATCAATGACAAATTTGTAGCCCTTATGACTCAAGTTGCTCAAATGGCTACAATTCAAAGGACAGCTTAGCATGATTATGAGTAGAAGCACAGGAATTCTCATGGAAGTTATGAGTACCATGACCACTAGCATGGGTTCGATGCACAAAGGTAGCACCATGTGTCTACTTATGGTCAGTATGCATATGAGGATTGTGCATATTATGAGGAGAAACATGTATTTGATGACTATGCACATTCTTATTATGAGGTGTATTATGGTCATGAGCATGGATAGCCATCTAGGTAGCCTTATGTACATGGGCAAAATCATGCAATTGTATGAGAGCATGTACTTGGGAAGTAGCATCACTATCAACAATGGAGTGATCAATATCATTAGCCACTTAATCTTTACTATGAGCAACATGAGGATCCCTCTGAGAAACATGATGCTTCTTACGTATGATGCCATGATGAACACATCTCACTACAACTTCATGAGAAGGAGACCCTTCAGTCCAAGTCTCTTGACTTTGAATGCCCAGTAATTGCCACAAATGTGGACGTCATGGATATGCAATGCCTCGGAGTTGATGCAATTGGTGGTTGCAACCTCATTTACTCTAGTTCTACATGGCACAGTGGTCCCTGATGAGTTTATGGACAAGTCACTACATGCTACTGTGTGGGTCAGTGAGGATCTTGTACCACCATTAGTGCTTGAAGTTGACACCATGAATCACTTTTGTGATACAATGGATGCATTGGATCACAATTATCCTTTTGATCCCAGTGGTAGTACGGTGATAACCATTGTGCTCTTGATTCTTATGATGTAGGTTATCCATTTGATCCTAGGGAAAGGAATGGTTTTGGAAAAGCCCTACCTTGGTGCAATTTTGACTAGGGATCAGCTAACTTTGCCCTAGTCCACATTGTAGACAGCACACTATTTTAGGATATTTTTTACCATGCATTAATGAGAATCAAGTGTCACCTATATGGGCTAAAAGTGCACTTCATGATCTTTGTTTTGACATGTCATGCACCTCAATGGGAGCTGCCCATAGGAAGTTGTGACCAGTTTTCTCCACCAGGCCTGTTTTGGATATCATGCTGTCCACTGTTTGTTAGCCCCTAATTGTCAAGAATTGGTGGCCAAACCCATATGTTATTAGCTTGCACATGTTGTATGAATCGTATAGTACACATTTGTATGCCCCAATTCCACATGAGATTGTACTTCCACATACCTATATTCTCCTTTGTCATAATGTTGAATAGAGTAGTACTCTGTAACCTCGTGAGCCACACCAATAAGTCCTCTTTTTTGTTTTTGAGGGCAAAAACCTTCGCAATCAGGATGGAATGTAAAAGAGTGGGGATAGATGGATAGGACATGGGTTAGCACGGGAATACCCAGTTATATTGACGAGGTATTTAAGGTGTTGAGAGACCCAATTAGGGCATCAATTTTGATCAATAATCAAGTCCCTTTTACCATTCCTTCCAACTTTCATGGCTTTCATTCTCTTTCTCTCTCTTTTCTTATCTTTCTCTCTCTTTTGCTAGTCTTTCCCTCTCATCTTCTCTCATCTTCTTCCTCTTTCTCTCTCCTCTCTACAGTCTCTCCCTTCTCTCATTCTCTCTCCTAGATCTCCTTCATTACAGAATTTGTGGGGCGAAGTGAACTTGGTGGAGGTGAAATCTAGGGTGGATGTGATATTATGGTGGAAATGAACTTGTAATGGAAGTGAATTTAGTGAAAGTGAAGTTGGTGAAAGTGATCTTGTGATGGAACTGCTAGTATGGAATTGTGAATATGAAAGTCCTATTATGAACATGTGAGTGTGGAACTAAAGTCTTGGTATGGAAGTAGTGTGGAAGTCCTAGTGTGAAAGTGGCATACCAATGTGGAAGTGAAGTGCTAGTGTGGAAGCAATTATACAATGTATTGGTCCAAAAGAAGTAAGTGAAGCAGAACTAATGTAGTGGGATTAAGTATGAGGACATGGATCCAAATATATATGAGGAATTGGATGAGATGACATACTCCAATATTATGTTGACACTCTCAAAGTTCATACATTTTAATGTGAAAAACAGAAAATGTGCCTATGGAGTGCATGGAAAAGGCTTGGTGACCTACATGAAAAGGAAATTGTAGCTTTATGATAAACCTCATTGATCTCTCCATGGAGGAGAGGGCTTTGATATCTAATCCTCTCAATGAGTTTAATACTATTTTCAACCAATAGACAAAATATTGTCGTCCATGATTCATTGAAGGCTATGTTCTTGTCAGTCACCTTGCTTGAGACTTGGGATACTTTCAGGATAGCCATTAGTGATTCCACACCTATAGGTAGTTTTATGAGTTCTTATGTCAAGAGTAATTTGCTCCTTGAGGAGATGAACAAATAGAACAATGTAAGGTCAAAGAGCTCCAATGCACTTATGGTGAGAGGAAGGTTAAATACTAGTAGGAATTCTCATGAGAGAGGCAAGTTAAGAAGTAAGTGACCTAGCAAAAAGGATGTGGAATGCTTCTCTTATGACAAGAAGGGACACATAAAAAAAGATTGCTACAAGTGCAAAAATAAGTAAATGGGAAAAAATGAAAATGATGGCAAAAAGGAAGAGAAAAGTATGGCAAAGATAAAGGATATAAATGCATGCAATAGTGATATTTTGTATGTATCCTCTTTGGGTGATGCATTGTTGGTTGCATGGATAATGAAATGTCTTAAAATTGGCTTCTAGATTCTAGAGGATTGTTTCATATTATCCCACATATGGAATGGTTCTCTATTTATGATGTTGAAAAGAGAGGATATGTTTATCTTGGAAATAGCTAGCATTGGGGATGTACATTGTCAATACCAATAGTTTTTCTTTTGTCTTGTAGAATGTATGGCATGTTCTAAAGTTGACAAGAAGTTTGATCAATACATAACATCTTGATGATTGTGGTTTTAGAGTATTCTTTGGTGATCATATGTGGAAGATTTTCAAGGGATCTCTTATTATAGTCAAAGAGCCAAAATATGATACTTTTTATCCTTTGCATATTTTCAGTGTTAAAGATCAAATTATAACTATCACTAAACAACCATATGTTTCTTTATGCTATTGCCATTTGGGACATATGTCACTGGGATGAAAGCTTTATGCCATTTAAACTAGCTTCATTGTCAAGATTTTCGTGATCTTGGTTTTTGTGAGCATTGTCTCTTTCGAAAGTAAATTAACATTTGCATAAGAGAGGTAGTGGAAGTAGAAGGAGTTAGAATGCCTTGCTTTTATCCATAATGATTTGTGTAGGCATTGCAATACCCATGCTTTCACTGGGTCGAGCTTCATATTTGTCACTTTCATAGATATGACCACTAGAAAGGTTTGGGCTTACCCTCTTCACAAGAAGAGTGATGTATTGAATACATTTCAAAAGTTCTTGGAATTTGTAGAGAATAAGTCAGGTAAGATGCTTAAGTACTTGAGGACTCATAATGGTGAAGAGTACACCTTGCATGCCTTACAAAATTTTGTGTAAGGTGTGGTATCAAGAGAACATTGATAACTTCCTTGGGGAGGTCACTATGTATAAAAATGTGCATCATATGAGGAGCATATGAGTTCAAAAATGGGAATATAAAAGAATATAAGCCTACATATGTGCATTCATACAATGAAATATTTTAAAATATTTAAATTTATTTATAGAAGGGGTTTTTATATTACACATGTAAATTTTTTATAGAAGGCTATTATTAGATCCTAAAATTGGCATGGATATTTTCATAAGGACATGATGAACCCCAATGAGTAAACATAGTACCCCTATTCTTTAGGGTATTACATCCACTTGCCCAAACATTCAAACTCTAAGATATCATCATTTAAGGTATCCTAACTAGAATCTAGGCCAAATTAATGCTTAATACTAGCTTAGATTTATATGTCCATTCCTTAGGTATATACTTGAACTTATTACATATCCAATGTCTATTACATAGTTGGTGTCACACACACACACACACACACGCACGCACGCACGCACGCACGCACGCACGCACGCACACACACACACACACACACACACACACACACACACACACACACACACACACAATGTTAAAAATAGAGTGCATAATTTACTATTGGGTCTAGACTCCAATCCAAACCACACGTGTCAAAACTTTTCAACAATGAATCTCCTCTCTCAAGCTACTATTGCAAGCCTAAATTAAAGAAGTGCAACATAAGTATTGTCCTCTCTCGCTCTCACATGGTGTAGGACAGAGTTTGGGGGGATATTCCCTTGGGGGGTGTAGAGGTGTGTGGTGGGGTAGGGGAAGGATGGAGGGAAAGGAGGGGGAGGGTAGTCAATAGTCAACTCAACCCTCTCTCTCTCTCTCTCTCTCTCTCTCTCTCTCTCTCTCTCTCTCTCTCTCTCTCTCTCCATAAAAATGGAATACAAATTTGAAGTTCCAAAATCTTTTATTCATGAAAGGGAATACATACATGAATTTGATCTACAATGGGGTGTGTGCGTGCCCGCGCGCATATCGATTCAAGCCACATATTCTTTTCTTCATGGCAAGAAATGGCATGCATGGGATAGATCTATGATAGAATTTCTTTCATGATAAATAATTTAGAGAGGATGATTTCTGAGGTTTGCTAGAGCTCTAAGTTTCATTATATAGACTTGTGGATATGGTTGTAATTAGGTTTCACATTGCAGAGCAAGGCTTAGGTACTCCAAATCCCCTTAGCTATGGGGCTTTAATATTTTAATAGAAGCTTCTATACTTTGATGTCACATCCCCTTTGCCTTCCTGGGAAATTATGCAACCTTCTTAAAGAAAGTAGCAGTTTTTAAATATCAAAATATTTTGTTTTCTATGTAGGAAAAAAAGAAGTTAATAAAGAGAGGAGGAGGGTGGTCCTACCAGCTACCATAATGGACCACTTTTTATTAGAAAATGGACCAATAGAATTTTTACTTTGAAATTTTTATACTGAGAAGAAGAGGCATAGGGCTGCTTCTAAAGACACGATAACTATGCTATCGTAACCTCTCCTTAACCTACACCTAAGATACTCCCAAAAGAAAAGAGCCTCCATGTGAGTAGAAAGATGTTTGTGGTAGCCCTTGCATGCTCCATGCCTTTAAGCACACTAGAAGTAAAGAGAATTACAAAAGTAAAAAGTGTTGTACTAGATGTAGCTAGTAATGACAAAGAGACACCAAGTATACCCATCTATATGCCAAATATGATAATTGTTGGAATTAAATAGCCATTGCTTGGTGGAAAAGGGATACTGCCACCCTTAAACTCTCATTTGGAGATCTCCTCCATGTTAAACACACACACACACACACACACACACACACACACACACACACACACACACACACACACACACACACACACACACACACACACACACACACACACACACACACACACACACACACACACACACACACACACACACACACACACACACACACACACACACACACACACACACACACACACACACACACACACACACACACACACACACACACACACACACACACACACACACACACACACACACACACACACACACACACACACACACACACACACACACACACACACACACACACACACACACACACACACACACACACACACACACACACACACACACACACACACACACACACACACACACACACACACACACACACACACACACACACACACACACACACACACACACACACACACACACACACACACACACACACACACACACACACACACACACACACACACACACACACACACACACACACACACACACACACACACACACACACACACACACACACACACACACACACACACACACACACACACACACACACACACACACACACACACACACACACACACACACACACACACACACACACACACACACACACACACACACACACACACACACACACACACACACACACACACACATGTATGTGTAAACATGTGTGTCCACACAGAGAGAGAGAGAGAGAGAGAGAGAGAGAGAGAGAGAGAGAGAGAGAGAGAGAGAGAGAGAGAGAGAGAGAGAGAGAGAGGGTTCTTCTGAGGAGAATTAAGTTCACCCTTTTCAAATATTTGTTAAACTTAACCCTCTTTTTGAGTGATCCCTACCCCACACCTTGAGCCTTGGATCATCAATCTTTCTTGAGCCACACAAACATTTTGTGCTCTCACATTTGGGTAAATTGCATCAAAGTTTGTACTCATTATTTGAATATCATTTGCCTAGAATACAATTGAGATTTCTCAATTCATGTAGATATTTTGTAACTCACAATTAGAGGGGGGAGGGGTTTCACCTGTTGTGCCCATAATATGTAGTGCTTTTAATCAACTAGATTATGTTTGGGACATTCAAGTAGAAATTATTTTTTGATTCTTCTTCATGTGCAATATTTGGATTTTTGTCATCAGAGATAATAGCTTGGATTTCTTGAGCTATCTTTTGATTGACCATCATTTGTCCTCTTGTGTGTTTATTGGATAGCACATGTGCTCATGAGCACATACACACGCACCTCTCTTGCCTTGAGTGCACGGACCATATTTACAAGCTCCCTTTGTTTTTCACATGGATCCTTATTATAATTTGATCTATCGATTTTGATGTGTCTACATTTCACATTGCCACATTTTATGTTGGTAGGTGATCCTGACATGATTGTGTGAGTATGTAGTACAATGGTTGCCCACATCAATAACTAAATTATAAAAGAAGCACATGAATGGCTGAATCACAAAACAAGTCTTTCGTGCATTTGGAAGTTATATGGCCTCACAAAAACTATGGCTATATCATAAAACAATTGTGGCCAACAACTACAGTGGGTGGAATTGTGGGAGCTGTTGGTGGCACAACTCAGCAGATTCTGTATCCTATCAATGATAGCAGCGAGTAATAGTAGTAGACTTAAGCTTCATCAATCATGCAAACATTAGAAAGTACATGGTCGATTATTGGACTCTTGTGAGTTATCCTTCACCGTGTAGAGCAAGGTACTACACAGTGAAAGATAATCATCTTTGAATACATTATACATGGTGTAGTACCTTGCTTCTTGTTACTCTCTTCAAACCTTGCAAACATTAGAAAGTACATGTCATAGAGAAGCAAGGTACTCTAGCATCTATAATGGACTCTTGTGAGCTATCATTCACCATAGTATTGTTTTCATTACTATGTTCAATGCTTTTAGGGCCTATCAATAACAGTAGCAGCTAACTTTGCGATCAGGTTGGATGGTGATAGGAGAAAGGATGGCATTATATTTTTTGTTGGCTGTGACAACAATTTGGTTTGGTGTGCCGAAACTCATATAGCCATTTCTTCTAAACTAGATTAGTTGTTAACATATTTTACATATCATTCATGATATTAGCAATGAGTTATGCATTTGGATTTGATTACTTTTGTTTAGCTTCATCTGCAAAGGTCACAATGAAAATCTTGATTGAATGAATTTGGGATAATTTAGGGATACAAATCTTGCCATGTCAAATGTTGCTTTTTTTTAAAAAATGCACTAATTCCATTGTGTCACATTCATGCTTGTCTCGAGCACATGCTTTCACATGGCATTGTAACAATCATACCCCTTGGAATGAGCTTCAAGATAGAGAGTCCCCACTTACATGGATAACATCTAAGCATTTGTTTGGGCCAATACATATATTTCAAGAAGCATGAAGATAACTAAGCACTCCCATTGTCACTCAACCCATAACAAGATTCGGATCACCTCAATCTAAAAATCTCGAAAAACCCAAGGCCCGATCTGGATTGCTCTTTCTCTAGCACTTTGGATAGCATGGATAAAATTCTAGGAATCAATTTGATAATAAAAGGGCCAAACCAAGAATATCTAGTCCAAAAATTAGGGCAAAAGGGTTATGAAGAGCACAAGCTCAAGATAGCACGATTGACACACTTGAATAGCCCCAACCGATCTCTCCCATTGTGCTAGATCAACCCATAGTCATGACACCTCTAATGGATCTAGTTGAGTTATTAGATCTTGACATAGGAGAGTCAGAGAACCAACCAATAATTGAAGAGGAAGATCCAAAGTAGAAGGAGGCCTACATGGCCATGATCCAAAATCTATGAACTCATTAATAAGGGTGACAAAGCATCCCATCCCCCATGAGATCTTGCACAAGAAGAGGAAGAAAATATTGAGGAGATGGTATAGAATTGAAAAAAGCTAGCCTTGGTGTGAAGTTTAACTTCAAGGCGAATGAGGAGAGCATATTCAAGAAGCCACTTCCCGTATTATACAACTACTCATATAAATAGTTGAAAACTTTGTTACAAAGTGGCATGATCTCCTAGATGTGGAAGCTTATTAAAAATCTTGTGAGATTCAGGGAAGTAGGGGGAGGTATCTAAAGTTGAAGCCTAGGAAAGTATGGCTAGGACTACTGAAATAGCAAGACTATCTTTTAGAAGGCAAGAAGATAATTTGGAAAGCCTTCATAAAGGAGGAGTGGGCAGATCCACTTTTTTGCCCCTATCCAAGAAAGGATGGACAAGATTATCAGGAAAAGAAGCATGATAGGTACAATCTCCCAAAGATCCCCAACATCATAGCAAACCATGGCAATAGAACTCAATTCTTCCATCCTACTGAGACTTAATACTCTCCTTTATGCAATTTGCAAGCGAGTTCGCTAATTGCCTAGACCCCTCCTTCATCACCATCTACAACTACCTCTACCTCCTGTTCAAGCTCCTTCATTAACCAGTAACCCCTGATGAAGGTGGGCTACCTCCACTCTTCTTTGACAACAACACTGGAATTGATCGACAACTAATGGTTTAGCTTCACATGTGTGCCCTATTATTGCCAACATGTTGTATTTAGTTATTGGAGGATATGCGTTTACATCCAAATTTTCAAACAGACATCATTGTAGCTATGAGAGCATGTCAAGGAGTATCTTCTCAGCAGAGTTGGCTCGAGCACACACTTAGACCCATATTTGAGTGATCTATTCCTCTTTGGTACCTGATCAATTGTTGTATATTTATTTAATGAGAAAAAAGAAAACAATAAAAGAAAAACACCTACATACTCACTACACTTAGGGCAACCCCCTAGCCCCTTCCCCACATCACAACCTCAAGGCACATCAAGGGCAGGACATTCCAAGCTTACTTGGATGACTTGTCACCTTGAAGAAAGCACTACACTGCACTCTTTCACCAATTGGGTCTTCAAGTGTGGGACAACATTTTCAGTCTACTTGGAGCTCGAGCCAACTCCTTGTTGTAGATGCATGAGTATGCACCCACTACACGAATAGTTAGACACAAATCAAATAAATAATGTAAAATAGATAAACAGGCATATAGATCACAATAAGATTTCTAAATTCTCATCAAACCTAAATGTTAGGCGAGTAAGGCATTCTCACATGAAGGATAGATATTGTGGAATCTCTTTCCTAATCAATCATTTGCTTTCATAAGTTGAAACAAACATTGTTCTTGAGGTGTAGATAAAGGATCACAAAACTAACTCAAAATTAAAGATCTCTATGTTCTCATCAAAACCAAAATACAAGTTGGATAAGACATCACCTTATAAAGGGAGACCACTATTGTTTCCGTTACATATGCATTCTTAATTGCTCTTCTTTGCTAGTTGCAACTAGTGTTCTTGAGGAAAGTATTCATAAAGGATGAAACATTATACTTGCAAATTTGTAATCACAATCCAATAACATATCTCGTAGGCTCACATTCATAATGGCATGCACATTCTTGTTGAATATATAGTGTAGAAACCTAAATAATACACTACCTTTCCAACAAAACACAATATTGACACATTCCTCCTTGGAGAGCTGGCAAGTATGGAAATTTCCATGATCTTCTATTGGTCAATCAATGTGTACACCACCTTGCGTTGATGTTCCTTGTTGTTGGTCTGATAATAGTTCGTAATTAGTTCCATCCATGTTGTCACCTTTTGGCTATCCCCCCAATATAAACACTTTATCCTTAATGAAAGTAGATTTTGGTTGAGCACATTAAGGTCATTTAAAATTTCCTCACACATTTCTATCTAGAATGGATTCCATTCACTCTAATTAATTATCTCCTCTCCATTATGTTTGCACATGAGATTAAGAAAGACCCTTTCTTTGGTAAGTATCCCTCATACTATAATGGACTTTCCAAAGACAAGGTACCACTATAGAGCCCCTCATCAACTAGATGAAAATAATGTTACACGAGTGCATCTACAAACATATATATTTAGAGCAAAGTTGATGCATTGACCTAATGGCATCCCTACAGCTTTGCCATCTCATCATCATGTCACATGGCTACATATTAATTTCTTCTTCCCCTCCATGCACTAACATAGATGGAAACTCAATTGCTTGCTCCAAAATGGAAGGGTCATCATCTTGGGAACCCCAACCCTTTATGTCCACCAAAGTTTTTTAACTAGAAATGTTTTGTAAGTCATGTGAACTATGAATGTTAAAATAGGGGCCTTATAAAGCAAACTTGAGCTATCATATTGACCTCTCATTGTGATTCCTTGTAAGGAAGTAGATTGAGAGGGGAGAGAGAGTAGAAGAAAGAGAGTGTAGAGGAGAGAGGAGACTATAGAGAGGAAAGAGAATGATCAAAAGAGGTGAGAGAAAGAAAGGACAACCATGAATGATGTGCAAGGTGAAGAAGATGAAAGAGGCTTTGCATTGAGTTTGTATTATTGATCAATGCTGATGAAAAACTAACCTCCTTACATCTTATATATCTTGCCATGTGGCCAGTATTATTTCCCTCTTATTTTTCATTTTCCCCTTATTTTAAAGATGTAGAGGAGATATCCAAATTCCTAGTTGGAGGAGTCTTGTGGTCTCTTCCTTGATCTTGGATGCATACTTCAAAACTAAAAGCACATCAAAATGACAAGGTATGTCCAAATTCCTAGCTAGCTGATTCTTGCACCTTTTCTTTCTTGAACTTGGACTCATATTTTAAAGCTACAACTATAGCATTAATGATAAGGTGCATCTAGGATCTTGGCTAGGGGAGTCTGATCTCTCTTACTTGATCTTTCACTCATGCTTCATATAAAAACCGTAACAAAATGAGCATAGAAATTAAAAGATAGAAAAAAATTGCACCATACCAAATTAAAGAGCATTGTTATTTAATCTATTAACCTTGTTGAATGCATTTAGAATGCATATAAATGTTTGCTATTAATCCAATTTAGAATATTCCCTTTATATGTTGGCAAGGGAAGTTTCAACATGTTAAACAAGCCATCATTCATTCAAAAAATGCCAACATAATTATATGCATCATTCTTGAGAACCAAAAAAACAAAAATCTAATAAACAAAATGTGAGAAGCCTTTCAAGCAAGCATTTGAATATTGTATAGAATCTAGAATAGTACCCTAGATGAGGCTTATCACAAGGCTCTATTTGATTGAACATGTTCTTCGTAAAGTTTACCACAAATTAGCCCAAACCACCACGTTTAAAACATACTAGTGTGTGAGTGGTGAAGGAACACCATGTTTATGGGTGAGATTCATTATAATGGAGGAGATAGGGTGATAAGTAATGGATTGAAATTATATGATATATCTATAGAAAATTTTGGTTAGTTATTAAGGTCGGAGGGTCGGGAATGTGGCGATAAGTACTCGTATCGGACGGACAGGGATGGAAGCATTACACGGTTGGAAGAGTACATTTTCGGAGGATAAATGCAAATAGATGGAATGGAGGGCATCTTGACCATTCAATTAGGACTGCCCAAGTAGGATTGATGATGGAAGTATGAGGTTGGTGATGATGACAAGATTAATTAGAAAAAGATTAAGAATAGCACTAGAACGCAAGATTAATTAGAAAAAGATTTAAGAAAAGCACTAGAACGCAAGATGTTATAGATGAGGGTTGGTGGGGTGGGCGTGGCAATCCGTAGGCAGCGGGTAGCGGCAGTAGGTCTCGTCTTTCAGACAGGCGAAGAGACGCTCGTATGCGTCCGCCATCTTGGTGGCGGTGAACATATGGGAGGCGTATGCACGGCAAGCCTGGCCTTTCCGGAGGAGGGCAGGCTTGCCGTCAGAGATGACGGCGCGGAGGGCGCGGGTGAGGGAGGCGACGTTAGGGGAGAAGGTGTAGCCGAGGTCGGGGCTGACGATGACGGACCAGGTGATGCTGGAGAAGCGGGTGGCGAGGAGGGGCTTGGCGCAGTGCATGGCCTCGAGGAGGGTGTGGTCGAGGCCCTGGGCGCGGAGGGTGGGGTTGACGAACACGTCCAGGGCGTTGTAGAAGTCGGACAGCTGGGCGGGCGGGAGGGCGCCCAGGGGGACCACATTGGGGCCCAGCTCCTTGTAGCGCTCGCCCCAGGGGCCCTGGCCCGCCACCAGGAGGTACACGCCCCGGTGGTGGCCCAGGAGCTCCGAGAAGGCTTCGAAGAGGAGCGGGTGGCCCTTGTCGCGGACCAGCCGGCCGGCGGCGCCCAGCACCAGGGTGGCGTTCTCCGGCACGCCGCAGCGCCGCCGGAAGGCCAGGCCCCGGGCGGCGTCCGGGAAGAAGCGACCGCCGTCCACGCCGTTGAGGATGGTGTGGACGTTTTCCGGCGGGAGCTCGTAGATGGTGCGCAGGACGTCTGCCACGTAGTCGCTGGTGGCCACGTGGTGGCGGTAGCTCGGGAAGAAGCGCACCTCCTCCGCCACCCGCGCCAGTCTCTCCCGCAACGCCCTCTGCAGCTCGCCGCTCCGCTCCTCCCCGGGCTTCCTCACCAGCTCCTGCACGATGTCGGAATGCACCGTCTCGTACCCGATCCCGTGCCAAGACGCCGCCAGCGCCTCGATCTCTCTCGCCTTCCAGTGCGGCAGCGCCACGCTCTCCGTGTGCACCATGTCGAAGGCCGCCGTTCCGTTGTGCCGCCTGAAGGCCTCCCACGCCGCCCCGTAGTCGAACCCCCCGTGCGGCGTCGTCTTGAAAAAATGCACCCGCAGCACCCCGCCGGTCCCGTTCGCCCTTATCTCCTGGTCCGCTGGCCTGCTGCCGTCGCCCGACACCGTGTACACGTCCACGCTGTGGCCCCTCTCCGCCAGCTCCGCGTGCAACGTCAGGGCGTGCCTCTCCAGCCCCCCCGGCACCCCTCCCACCGGCCACTTCTTCACAAACAGTGCGATCCTCAGCCTCACGTCCCGCGGCCTGCCGAAGCACAGCTTGTTCCACGCCCCCTCCATCGCCCGCAAGTCTCCCTCCCAGTCAGAGTTTACTGTCTCCATCACCGGCTTTGGGCCTCGATGATGATGATGATGATCAGACGTAGCTCGTGTACTGGATAGCAATAGCTGCTGTGATGCAATATTCTCATCGGACCAACGCAGCACCCTAGCAACCGCGCCGCCTGCACTTGCTGCAGGCTGCAGCAAGCAACCGCTAGAGAAAAGCATCAGAGACACGGCATAGACGAGCATGCTCAGGGCTACCAGAAGACCCCACAGCAGATTCCAAGAGCAGGAGGCAGCTGCCGCGGGTCGCTGAGAAGTGGATATGGACGTAGCAGAACTAATTGCAGAATTTGTCCTAAGCCGATCGACCTTGCTGGGAAACGTGGTCAGCCTCACGGGCAATGCCATGGAAGATCTGCAGCAGCTCGTTCAATATTCATCCAATCAGTTAAACCTAGCAGCGTTTATACATTGGAGATCCCGTGTTTTTGCATCAATTGATCAGAATTTGCACGATTGCCCAGCGACTTACTACCTACAAGAATGGAGATCGTGGCGGGGAAAGAAGGGAACGACTCGGTGGCGTTGATGCCAAGAATGCTCACGCTAAAGCCTTGCAGTTTGCATGGCGTTTCATGCCCTCCAAATCTCCTCTCATAGTGCGCAGCCACGATTCTAGGCCTCCGTTTCTAACCCTTTGAATTGGCAACACACGCCACCTTTTATTTAAATCCAAAAATAATCCTTCGATACAAAATAAAGCACACTCTAAGCTCTCTAAGGAAAAACTTTTGCAAGCAAGGCTACCTTGCAACACCTTCGCTTTTCAATTTCACATTCTATTACGGGGATGTCTAACCACTTTATATATCCCATACATCTAGGTATTAGGCTCATGAAGGCTCACATCTCCATCCCAGATCGAGAAATTCCATGCCAATGGCCTACTTGCTTTCTACATATCGTAGGAGAGGATACAATGATCATAGGGACCTTATTTACCACCCAAACATAATCCAATGTGGAGGTAGTTTCTCCTATTTTGCCTTTCACATAGCGGGGGGCCTTAAGATGGGTTTACCACTTTCACTTGATTGATTTGCTCACCTAGTTGTAGATGCATAACATAGATGTGAGAATCTAATTCTTCTCAAAGGTGATTCAATTGCTAACCATGGCATATGTACCCCAATCCAAAAGAGATCCAAGGAAGCAATCCTTTCCAAGTAGTATGCAATCATAGTTTCCTCCAAATAGTTTTAGACAATGGCTTACAATATTCAAGGATTTGAGTACAATTAGTGAGTGGTCTCAACATTCATTGAATAACAGACTATTGCTACTATGAGTAATGGTTTACATTCTACCTTCCTCCTAATTGACTTTTCTAAGGGTGATAACTACTCTCCATGCATCCATGGTACATCTCTCTTGATCTATCCTTGAATCTATCTAAGGTCTTCTAAATTAAAATCATTCCATCTTTTATGCCTATTTTCTTCAATTGGTTCTTGATAAACTAGATTATAAACCATGTTCTAACTCTCATGGTAGCCCGTTTCCTTCATTGCCTCACTAAGCTATTCCTAAATTCATGGCCATGCTTATTTAATCCAACTATCCTTTTATTTATATGACAATGTGTTTCACTCCTACATCCTAGTCACAAGTACACTTTATGTCTAGTCATGATTAAGGTTACTTAACACACACAATCCAATTATATGAGCTTTCAGATCCAAGATGTTTGCTTAATTCTATAATGAACCCTAAGCTTCACCTAATCTTTCCACTGTTCTTTTCATAAGCATAACCAAGATGTTGTTAAGTTAACCCTAAGACTTATATAATCTCACTATGCAATATAATCATTCCCCTAGCCTATCCATAATACAATTGCCATCATGCTAAGTTACCCTTCCTTATTCTTAATGGTTTATTTAATTGTTGACTTCTGTACTCAATTGGAAGAATCTATTCCTAAATGTTCCTTCGGTACTCTTTCTATGTGCATAGATGTTATATAAGTGCAATTACCTTATGTTCTAACCATTCAATATGTGCAACATATTATTTTTGTTAACCCTACCCTACTAAGTCTAAGGTTCTATCCCATTGTCTTTGACATTCCTCAATTTGCATAGTCGTGTCCAATCATGTAAGAATGTCTTGCACTTGTCTTACACCTTGCTTTGGATTGCCCAAGGCACACTATACCTTGGTCTTTGATGTTGAGATGTTGAGCTTCGCATGAGCTAGTATTCATTACATGCCTTGGTGATGTGGTAAGACTTTATTCACTAGCACATTAGGTGATTGACATGAAAGATATGCTAGTGATTTTACAGTTAGACTATGCCCACATAGTCCACTCTTGGTTATGGCCCATTCATTATGCCATCTCATCTATATTTAGCAAGTTTACACTTAGTGACTGTATGTATACATGCTCTATTACTTTCATATTAGTCTTTTATCATGTTGTAGACTAAGTTCTTTTATGTGGAAGAAGAATAAAGAATAAGAAGAAGAGTTCAACCCTACTTCTCTGTGTGATCAAGTCCCCATTGTGCATGTTAGCTCTTGGTTACTTCCACTTCTCTCTTCTCTTTTCTATTTACATGGTATCAAAGTAGTCCCACAATTGTGAGAGCGCAATCAAAGGCTAAGATGAAGGGGATGGAGTGTCAAAGCAAACAAGCAAGCAATAAGTAAGAAGCTCTTTCATCTTGTTCAATTTGCCTTAGAATATAGCCATAGGAGGCTCCTAAGGCTAGTAAGATTGCAACAATCTTCAATTGCAATGAAATTGGTGAGCTCCAAGAGTACTATATATATTGCATATAGATACATTTGGGCTTACATGTAATGATTTTTGCCATATAAGGTTGCTTTGGCCTTTATTCTGGCCCTCAAAGTTCATGAAAATCAAATTTTTGATATATTTCATATTTAGCTATGTTTGCCATTTATAAGTGCAAACATTATAGATTTTGGATTTGTAAGGTTTGAGGTATTTGTTAACCTCGTTACAAGACAGAGAACACGAAAACAAAAAGAAATTTAAAAATACGAAGCAAAGTGGAAAAAGGCCGCCCAACATAAGGATAAGAGAAGAAAAGGCCAAAAGCACAAAGGCAGCCTTACAAGTTGAGGCAAAGGTAAAAGCACATTTCAAAATGTAAAGGTGTTCCCAAATTTTTGAAAAAGAGTGGCAAGCTCCCTCCTGTGCAAGTTGTAAAGAGTAGACGAGCATAGGTGAAGGCATAATGTAAATAGAAGGAAATAGGAAAAGAGGACTTTGGCAAGATGGCCAGCTATACAAAATAGGGGATGGGTTCCCAAAGGGATAAGGGCATGTATAAAAGCCAAAAAGTGAATAGAGGAGCTCATTCTTGGTGTGTGGTAAAAGTGGCTCTCCTCTCCTTTTTGTTCTCTTCTCTTCTTTTTCTTCTTGCTTGCTTGTGCTTGTGCTTGTGCTTGATAGAGGAAGTGTGGCAGTGTGAGGGAGTGAGTGTGTGATGGTGAGGGACCATGGTGGAGAAGCTCTCCATATTCACCCCTCTTCTTCTCTTCTCGTCTTGCGCACACGACTATGGAGTATGGAGCTCGAAGGGGGAGGATTGAGGTTTCTTGAGCTCGCACCTCGAATCGTGGAGCTACCAGTGTGCTTGAGAGAGAAGGGTACTTGATCGGGCATTGAGGTAAGCTCACTACACTTGTAGGCTTGAGAGCGTGTACAACTATGTGAGAGGTAGCCATTGGCATTCGGCTTGAAACGCTTGAGCAATAAGCGCTCCGTGGGTCTTGGCAATCGAGCGAAAGCTTCCATATATCGTTTCATTGCTGAGACCAACAGATTCGAGTCTTGAGCGCTTGCATGCTCCAAATTGAGCATTGGAGGATTTTTCCCAAACCGGTTTTTGCTTAAGGTAGATAGGTAGGAAGAAATGGCATTTGATCTTCGTTGCAAGTAAGTATTTTGAATTTTTGAAGTTTGGATGAGTTGGTTTGATTAGTATTAGCATTTGCTTGTGATTTTAGGCATTTGTAGACATTTAGGTAGGAAAATAAGGGAAGAGAAAGAAAACCACAATAGAGTTTTGTGTGATAGCAAGCCTAGATTGAAGGAAAATGAGGCTGAAATCCGGAAAAGAAAAGGAAAAGGCATCCAAGGAGTGTTGGAGAGGGGGTCTAAAATCGTGAGAAAGGGAAAAGGGAGCTCATTTTTAGTTTTAGGGTTTTGAGAGAGAGAGAGAGAGCTAGAGCTCCAGGGGAAAGACAAGATTGAGCACATCGATTTTGAGGTTTTTGACTACCCCAAGTACACACGAACATTCTTTAGCACCACTTAATCATCGATTTTGGAAGTCCTTAGGGCTTAGGATTAGCTACAGGGAACAAGTGAATTGAAATTTTGCCTTGCAGGTTGTTTTCAACACCAAAATCGGATGCATGTCACGGAGTTAGATTCCCATGATTGGACCACTTGGACTCAAACAATTTGATTTGGCCCACTCGAACACCTACAATTCCTCATCTGATCGGACATCACTTGCTAGTTCGAGTCAGATAGACTCAAAATTGGGCAGCCAGACTCAGACGATTAGACTTGGACCGTCTGATTCGGACAATCAACTCGGATGCAAGGCTCGGACTCAAATAGCCTGATTTTCTCACCCTGACAGAATCGGATAGTTTGATTTTGGAAATCGAATATTTGATAATCGGACACACTAACTAGAAATTGGATAGGCATCTAGACACGTCAGACGGCTCATAGAGCCTCCAGACTTCAAAGATCGCTACTCGATGGAAGTGACCTAGAACAAAGCCTCTCAAACTACCCATATGAAACATCTTGAAAGACCCAAACGAATCTATTAGAGTGACCGCCATCTGCTAAGGGAACACACTAGAAACGTGTGTTGCATTACATTATCTTCACCACAATCACACATTGCATGAATAATCACATGAAGTGCACTGAGAAAGTAGAAAGCTTAATTTTGCATTGTGCATGAAACGAAGCACCCCACGAACACTTGAGCGCACTTAAATTTGAGGATCGATTGAACTAACAAGAAACTCACATGCAAGATAAGCGACCTAAATGAACCCACTAATAGGAGAAGACCCTCAAACCTCAAACATGCGATCGAGGATACTAAGTATGAAAAGCAAGCCTCTTAGAGAGCAAGAAGACCAACATGATTAGGGACTTAAGCTTACCAAAGTTGATCAGTTTGATCAACTACCTAGTGGACCAAGAGACAAGATGTCGGGACCAAGCTCTAATTGTGAAAATGACTAGCTCGACTTGGGAGATTTTCCAAACCGATGTTCAGTATATGATCAATCGATACGATTTACAAACCAAGATGGAGACCAAGCTCTAATTGTGAAAATGACCAGCTCGACTTGGGAGATTTTCCAGTCGATATTCAATACATGATCAATCGATATGATTTACAAACCAAGATGGAGCATCATGGTAGGCCGGTTGAGGATATCATAGCTAACTTGAAGAATAGCGGAGATTGGCAGCACCATAGCTACTTACAACCAGAAACAACGAGCTCAAAGGCTGAGGCAAGAAATAGAAATGTGAGAGCTCTAGCGAGTTTTAGCACTTGCCAATCATAATAGGACAGGAATAAATGTTGCAAAGAGGAAAGAGCACTAGAAGCCGATTCCTGCTAGCGAGACTAAGAATCACTCCAAATTTGAAGAGCCAACCAAAGATACTCATAGTTTCCGAGCAACTTGACAAGTACCAACCGACAACGACCCATATAGTTTCATAGAGCAGTTCAAGCAAGTGTGCGAGGTGAATGGCTTAACAGACCTTGCTCAATATGTACAAGCTTTCAGTCTTTGTCTCGAAGATAAAGGAGAGACATGGTACACTAGTCTAGATAACGTCGAATGCAACAACTTCAATACTCTCAAGAGTCTCTTCATTAAGAGATTCTCTGAGGCGGGGTACTCAGATAACCTTATTGTTCGCCTGATGAATGTCACTCAAAAGGACAAGGAGGACATTAGAGATTACATCACCCACGTGCAGAGTCTCTTTAAGAGAATCCCAACCACAGAGCGACCTAGTAAGTAAGCAGTCTCTACCATATTCATAAGCGAAATTAAGAGTGAAGAGCTCTATAAGGCCTTGGTAGGCAACTCAAACTTGCAAAGGGACGTGCTAGCTAGGGCCTTTGAAGAAGCCATATGTGTATATGACCTGCTCAAGGAGGAGGCAATGTTGCAATAGACTTAGGAGATAGAGTCTCTACAATAACTTGTGCTACTGAAGACTGAGAACTATCACTCCACCTACGTGTTACATACTCATCATTACACACAGATGAGAGGGAGGGAAGGTAAAGAGCTCCATTAAGCATAACATGCAATTCATTTTAGAAAAAACAAAGCCTAATATATTTTGAGACACCATACCTTAATTTGCCTTAGCTTGAATGATATGATCCAAACCTTGCATGGTGTAAGTTGATGGATGTGGGATCCTACCATAGATAAGAATCAAGAAAAGTGAATGTGACATACTTCTAAGTCCATGTTCAACGTTACTTTTCAAAAAATTTAAAAGAACAAACTTGCCTCATAGCCATGCGGGGATTTGTCGAGGTGCATGTCTCTTAATAGTGAGTTCACTCTCATGGGGTCTTCACACACACACACACACACACACACACACACACACACACACACACACACACACACACACACACACACACACACACACACACACACACACACACACACACACACACACACACAAAAGCTTGCAAATATAAAATAGAATTTTGAGAACATGCAGAAAGAAGGCAAAAAATTGGCCATTTGTAGTCAAAAATTTATTTTTAGAATGTAGTAACATTAAATCCAAATTTGGCATTTATATTGTAATTAATGAGTTGTAACGTTATATCAATATTGGGCTTTATTTATTTATTTGAACCTATTGATTTGAAAATAATCATTAATAGAATTATTTATCAAAATTTTATGTACACTAAAAACTTAAGTTTTTACAAAAACTAGCTTAAATTTTTTAAACTACCTTAAACTCCAAGGTATGCAAAACTTATACAATTAAAAAATATAGGTGAAATCTCAAAATTGAAGTGGGATTACACTAAACATTGGTTTTTTTTGAAGCAGTAGTGCTTATCTATTTGGGCGGTTGTGGCCCACATCAATCAACTTGCCCATCATGGCTACTTGGATGACTACCCATTGTTTGCTAAAATTAGCCCTTGGTGGCTAGCTATTCTCAACCTTGGTCCTCTACCATTAACTTGGGTACCAACCAAGAGGGTGGCAATATGGTCATGTAGGACCATTTAGTGGCCCTCGGCCCTCAAACATGTCATCCTTGGATGGGCTTCACAAACACATCCCACCTTGGCAGCTTCACAGCTTAAATCCAAGCTTTAGAAAATGCACATGTGGACCACCATGCCACCTTAGCAACTATTATTAGCATGGCCACTATTATTGGCCTGATCTTTGACACGACCACATGCATACTTTAACCACTCCACCCACTGAATCAACCACATCATCTCAGGCCTTGGAATGGCAAAATTGGCCTTTAAAGCTTGCCTTGATGTGATCCACTTTAAACCTCACCTCAACTATGGTGCCATGATTGGATGGATGCAATTGTCTCGAATGAGGTTGCACGATCCATTATCATCTCAAGTGGACCAAGATCATGGCCTACCTTGACTCAAGTCCTTAGGACTTATATCTCAATTGCAATGGAAATGTATATCACAAGTTGAATGTGTAGCATAGACTGAAATGAATAGCTCAATGACCTTAGCATTAACCAATTCATGTCGATTTGATATCAACCAGATACTACCACCATTGGGAGTGCCCTTATGAAGAGGATTCTGAGGGTTGGTTTTGACCAATCTACTATGCTAGTTGTGGGTATCTTTGGTTGAGAAAAAGTATTCTATTATTGAACAAGAGTGCTTGGGCACACCATACTCTATGAAGAAATTTTGACACTATCTTCTAGGTCACCCTTTTGTATTTCATATTGATCATTTGCCCTTGATGTACTTGGTCAAGCAACAAAATGTGGTAGGTTGTTTAGCTCAATGGATCTTGCTATTGCATTAGTTTGAGTTTTGGGTGGTACAAAGGCCAAAAGTCTAGCATGTGATGGTTGATTATCTCTCTTGGTTGGATATGGATGAAGTTCTTAGTGGGGTGGATGATGAATTTCCAAATGCACAATTGTTTGTAGTAGTTTTCTCCTCGACTACTAACACCTATCTTCCTATTATGATGAAGAATGTTCATTTTTCCTACTATTGAAGAGGCTCCTCATCATTTACCCATGGAGTATTAGAAGTAGTTAGCCCTTTGGACTTACCTTTTTGAAGTTATTCTGGGGCATGTCTCAAGTTCTATAGTGAATGGCACTTTCTATGGACTAGAAAGCTATGATAATAGCTAAAGCTCATCAAGGACTCTCAAGAGGGCATTTTTCTATGGTAGTTATTACTATGTGCAAAATCCAAGAAGCACATTTTGGTGGTCAACTATGTATGGTGATGTTCGGAAATGGGTTCAAAAATGTGATGTGTGTCAAAGACTCAGTTAGCCACATTTGTGGGATCACTTACCACTTCATCCTATTCTACCTTTGGAGACATTTCATAAGTGGGGCTTGCATTTTTTGGGTTTCATTAAACTTGTTGCAACTTTCACCTAAAATCCATATATCCTTTGTACCAGGTGGGTGGGGGAGCACTTCAATGTATTATTTTTGGGCACTTATATTATTTGTGTACTCATGGACATCATCAAATTATCATGGATGCATTAAATTGTGAGAGGCGGGCTCCACCCCATGCAGATTGTATTTATCACTTGCAGTTGTATTTGTCGCATCCGCAGGTGTAATGTGGGTTGTGCACATGTATTTGTATTAGATTATCATAGACTTGGTCTAATTAGGCTAAGGTATAAGTATGCAATGAGGATTGACGAGCCTAGATTCCACAAAGTGGGCAAGACACCTAGAAGAGGGCACGAACCCTAAAATGCAAAGTGGGCCGCAAACCCTAACCCTAAAACTTTGTGTTATCCTAGATAGGTGACCTAACCCTAACCCTAATTTGTGTTTATATAAGGGTGAAAGGTCTCAATTGTATTGACCTTTTTGATGCATCCATGCTGTGAAAGCTCTATTAGTGCAACTATTGAAGCTTTCTATTCTCTTCTTCTATTCTATCATCTTGCCTTCATTCTTGAGATTGAATGAGAAAGAGTGAGTGAGGGGTGTGTTGGAGTGAGGGACTAAGGAAAGGTGAAGCTCTTCATCATATTCTTGCTTTTCTCTTCTCTTCTACTAGCTTCTCAACTCATTGGTATGCTTGGTAGTGGATGTGAAGGAGCAACTGCATAGGATTATGTTGATCGTGGTCGTGGAACCATCTTCAAGACTTCAAGCTTTTGGACTACAATGTGGAAAGGTAAGTTGGTGAGTTCACTACACCTCGAATCTAGTCTTGTATTCTTGCTTTCTTAGATAGAGAGGAGGATGCTTAGTTAGCTAGAGTGGAGTGTTGAGAGATAAGGTAAGAGATTGTCACCAAAGTGGGTTGTAACTTCTGAAAGAATAGAAGTATGTCCAAAGTTCCAATTGCTGGTGTGTTTGGCTCAACATTTTGTTCTATTGTTGGAATGAAGGATGATGCAACCACCAAGGTTCTTACACTCCTACCATGTGGTGGAGTAAGAGGTTTGTGTATGGGTGTGGACAGTATCAATGGGGTTCCGATCGTCTGCATTTGTAGCTAGCATTCTATTTGGCTAGGTTGGGAAGGCCGAATTGGAAGAAACCAATTCATTGATTAAAATTGAAGCAATAGGAATTATTAGGATAAGAGATAATACAAAACACAAACTCAAAAAATAACAAAACTCAAAAAAATACAAAAACACAAAAATGCAAATTTTAAAATGCAAAACTCCTCTCTTGTCCAAGGTTCAATCCTTGAGGTCACATCCCTCAAGGATCCCATTGCTCAAGAAATTGACCTTGTCAACCCAAAGACTCTAATCCCCCAAGCTAACACCATGGAAATGAGGCAACATGTCTTGCTTCTCTTCCTAGCAATGTCCAAGAGTCCTCAAATAGCTACCAACAAGTTACACACCTTAATCATACTTGAATCTAAAAGGTGGACCTCGAAGAAAAGCTCATGGCCCTTAAAGATAAAGGGACTAGTACCTTTAGCAAAATCCTTAAACACACAATGGACACAAATAATAAAATTTTAACCATGAAATCTAAATTGGATGGGATTACGAACATACTTTTGAATGCAGAAACATTAGGATCATCCATAGATACCCTAACTGACCTCATTCAATGTAGGCTCTTTGATAATCAACTTGCTCACTGTGGGAGCCCACATGGCCCAAACACTACTTTCTGGGATGGATAATATCCCTGCCCAACAAGACCAAGCCAAACTACCTCTAGTGACCAAGCAAATCGACAAGTATCGTGCTGGAGGTGACCTATATAACTTCATAGAGCAATTCGAGCAAGTTTGTGAGGCTATTAACCTTATAGGAGATGCCAAGCAAGCTCAAGCCTTTGAGCTCTACATGGTTGAGAAGGGCCATACTTGGTTTACTGGTCTTCTCAATACAACAAAGAAGGCTTCCTTCATAGCTCTTAAGACTCTCTTCATTAATTTAATTGTCTAACTCATGAACATGGAGCAACAAGACAAAGAGAGCATGCAAGTCTATGTATCTAGATCAAGAGGATTCTATAAGAGAATCCCATTCGTGGATAAACCAACTACCAAAGCAGTTATGAAGGCTTTCATCAAAGGTTTCCATGATGAAAAGATCTATGAGGTGCTAGCTAGTAATTCCATGCTAGATCAAACCAATCTCAATGGGGTCTTAGATGAAGCAATTCGAATAGAAGACCTCTACAAGCAGGAAAAGGCCTAGAATCTAAATCCCAATCTAGTAGAGGCAAACTTGAGATAGGAACCACCCACACTTCAAATCTCATGGCTAATGTGATGAAACAACAGCAAGAGATCTTGAAAATGATTGACTCATTCCAGAAAACTTGATTGTACCAACAAAACATATAGTGATGCATTGCGGTAGTGATCACTTGCAGTTTGAATGCTCTCGACAGAGAAAAAGCTACACAAACTATGGGCAGTTTGGTCACAAGGCATCTACATGTAGAGCCCATAGGCGGCTTCCCTATGCTATATCAATGCAAATCATGGGCTTCCATATCCAAGACCACAGTAGATGGCTCTTCTTGCTCCCCCAAATCAAAGACATGTAGATCCTCGAGCTAACATTAACCCATCTAGTATCCCACACCCTCTGGTGGGCCCAATCATAACTCATCCACCTAGTGATGTCCCAGTTCACTATGTTGAGGAGCCTATCGAGGATGAAGATTATACCAATCCGTATGTCTCCTATGATGAGGAAGGAAATGTGGCGCTCATGGACTATAGACCACTCCCGATCATGATGTTAGGATGAGGTCGAGGGCACAACCTGATGCAACCCCATGAGACTCTTGCATGCTAGACTTGTAGCTTGGACTTGTGGCAACCTAGTCACATCTCCATATGGTGCCCTCAAAAGCAAGAACAACCATGCCAAGAATCACGTGGTGGGGGGACTTGCTTGAGTTGCTACGCCAAACACACACCATACACACATAAGAGGAAGCTCACTTAAAAACAAAAGAAGAGAGATGGAGGCCAAAACGTCTTCTTGCTGGTATCTTCTTTTTCTTCCACAAAAAAAATAAAATGTACACAAACTATAGATAAGATATAACATAAAGAAAGATGGCCCATTAAGTCAAAGAGTGTATAACTGACTATACTAGTTGGCAAGCGCTATAACTATGCCAACTGTAGATAGGTGTAACAAACTAAATATAATAAGTGATAAGTTAGTGACCATATGAGGATTATAATGACCATCGATGCACTAAGTGTAGACATGCGGATCCATCTAGCTAAGCAGTCCATCATCAATGTCCACACATGTTGAGCTTGCTATCTCGACACTCCCCCTCAAGCTCAACTATATCTCTGCAACTCCAAGTAAGCTTCAAAACTTTCGAAGCTTCCGTGCACCCAATGCCTTTGTGAAAATGTTAGCTATATGATCTTGTGTGCTGATATATACCAAGTTAATCTCTCTTGTAAGGACCTTCTCTGTTAGAAAGTGGTAGTGCACCTCAATGTGTTTTGTCCTAGCATGAAACACTAGATTCCTAGCTAGTTGTATGCTATTCATGTTGTCATAGTGAATGACAATAGGACCATCTCCTTGCACATCCAAATCACCCAATAACTTTTGTACCCAAACCACCTCATATGCTGCCATAGTAGCACCTCTATACTCAACCTCTGTACTCGATAAAGCAACTATAGGTTACTTTTTGCTGCTCCATGTAACTGCTACACGAGTGAGGAAAAACATGAATTTGCTAGTAGATCTTTTGTTTGACATGCTACTAGCCCAATTTGTGTCTATGTATCCAAACACATGTACATCCTTACCTGCCTCATAAAAAAGTTTATAATGTAAAGTGGATTTCACATACCTCAATATGCATCTAACTACATCCAAGTGAGGCTTTCTAGGCATTTGCATAAACTAATTGACAAGGCCAACAAGTCTGGCCTTGTGATACTCATGTAAATCCAACTTCCTACTATTATCTTGAACATAGTAGGGTCTTCTATCTCATCCCCAACATCAAAACTCAACTTCACATTTTCCTCCAATGGTGCTAAAAGAGGCTTACACGCTCTCATATCTTACTTATATAACAAACCCAAGCCATACTGCCTTTGGGACAGCCATATACCATCATCACATCTGATCACCTCAATACTAAGAAAGTACCTCAACTCACCCAAATCCTTCTTCTCAAACTTCTTCTTAAAGAAGTCCTTAACTTTAGCAATCCCAATATCATTGTCACCTGTAATAATCAAGTCATCCACATAGATGACTATGAGGACCAAACCTACATCTCCCTTTTTCATGTAAAGTGAGTGATTAGCATCAGAAATATAAAAGCCAATATTGACAAGATACTCTTTGATCTTGTTAGACCATGCTCTAGGTGCTTGCTTCAGCCCATAGAATGCCTTCTTTAACTTGCACACATATGTGAGATGCTCTAAATCCTCATAACATGTTGATTGCTCCATATACACATTTTCTTGCAATTCACCATGCAAGAAGGCATTCTTGACATCCATTTGTTGTAAACTCCCTTTGACTACTACCAAAGCAAACACGGATCTAACAGTTGCCATCCTAGTAATGTCCCTTCATAATCTATGCCATATGTTTGAGCATAGCCTTTTGCAACCATCCTAGACTTAAACTTGCTAACCAAACCATCTACATTATGCTTGATTTTGTAAATCCACTTATAGCTAATAGCTTTCTTGCCCTTAGGCAAGGGTACCAAAATCCCAAGTCTTATCAGTTTCTAATGCAACCCATCTCCTCATCCATTGCTACATCCTAATGAGAATGACCAATAACATCCTCAAAACAAGTGGGCTCAACATCCTCAAGTACCTTCATTATATAAGCATAATGGTGAGCTACATAGCCTTCAAAATTAAATCTTTTAACAAGGTATTTGACCCTACTAGACATGCATACCATAGGATCACTCAGTGGAGCCTTTACATTACTATGTGCTCTCTATAAACCTGGTGTCTTGGTTGAAGGAATACTAAGCTCATCATCCAAACCACTAGAATCTCCATCACATCCCAAATGACTAGTAGATGCATCATTACCATCCAACACTTTATTTTTTCCTTTGTCTTTACCTACAACATTTGTAGATCCACCTGAAGATGTAGAGCTACTCAGTCTCCCATACCAAGGGCTGACTACAGCTATAGTACTAGATGATGTTTTTGGTCCACTATGAGGGTAGTAGTGCTTTCCTGACATCCTACCTTGTGTCTTCACTATCCTGAAAACTATATTAAAGACTACATTATCATGAAGGGATGATGACATAAGGACATTAATGCCAATGCCTCTTATTTAAGAGCTTGCAACCATTACCAAAGATAGATTGACAACACATGTGGTATGTCTATAAGTTTACTACACAATGCTAGGAAAAATTTCAACCTAGGAAGTAATAGATTGTATTCAATATTTTACATACATTTAACGAAATTCTTTTAGGGTTAGAAAATATTAATATCAAATCCCAATCTCCCATTTTTAATTATGTTATGATCTCACAAAATATATGCCAATGAGATGGTGTTTTTTGAATTTTTTAGGTAAGACCATTTACATTAGCACACAAAGTGAAGGCTTTAATTGTCTAAAAGCATTCTTTTATTGAAATGGCTCGACAATACCACAAGAATACAATGCTAACAAGGTTTCATTGTGTAATGTCACATTTTCATCTGAACATAAAAAAGTTTATGACTCCTCATACATATTACAACATCAACGCTATGAATTTGAACATCTATTGTTTATATAAAACACACACAAGGATTGATCATCCCTACAATTTTCAATTGGTTGAAAAACATTCGATAAATTATCGCCATGGACTTAACACATCATAAATACACCAATTTTATGCACACCCATAAACCTTAAAGAGTTACATTTTGTATGTTTCTTTCTCTGGATCAAGGTTATAGCTTACAACAACAGTTTCATTCTTAATTATTTCTTTGGTCTCTAACTATAGCTTTCCAAAAAACCATTCATTACACTAAATACAAAGCTTTTGAATATGAAAGTATTTGACATTTGAAAGGATAATCCTATATTTTTGTTTTTTCAGATTCCCACTACATTAACTTGAATTGCAAGTATAGAGCCATGTGTTGAAGTCGTAGAATTTAATAGTTAAGCAAGTAGCTTTCCAAGATATCGTCATCATTACAAATACAAATTTTATGTCAGCATATCAAGGACCATGGAAAGTAAATAGCCTTCACATATTTTCTCAAAATCCAAAACCCTCTATATCTCAAGGTCTATTTAAGAACCCCATGATGTACACATTTGACATGAACACAATATACCCTCTTTCTATTCAACTATGAATGAGTCCTTAAAATAATATGTTTTTGTATTAAAATGGGATTTGAAATATCCACGCTATTGAATCTACATAATTTACTTCATATTTATCAAAGATTTATTAAAAAACATGTCTATTGATACAAATGGAGATTTTATTAAAAAACAATCTTCATGAAAATTTTGAGGGGATTTAATACATATAAATATTCAACATCACTTGCATTTAGAGACCAATGAGAACACACATTTTTTTAAATCTACATAAATGCAATGATTCCATTTAAAAGGATATACTTTTGTATGAAAAAAATGTGTAAAAATGGGATTTAGATGGTCAATTTTGTTGAATCCATGTGATATACTATTGGTTACAAAATGTCTTCATTGATATATATGCATATTTTATGATCATATGTCAAGAAATAATATACAAAGTAGCACCATTCTTAAATTTTCATGGAAAATTTCAATATATATGAGTGCTTAACATCACCTGCATTTAGAGCATATTAACAAAACCTAGTTTCTATAAATTTCGTATAAAACACATCCTTTTTCTATTCATGTCTGGACACCCCCTTCAACTAGAATGGTAAATGGGATTTTAAAGATCCCTTTGATTGAACTCATATGATATGTTTATAGATTTTTGAATGCTTTACTAAACCTGAAGGAAGCCCTTTATAAACAAAAGCCCTTTATAAACAAAAGCTCCCCTTCCCAAGTGAATCTTTTGGTAAATTTCATGCCATGTAAAAATACAATCATCAAGGCACTAAACCTTAGTTTAGTTAACAATGTTTGGAGATAAACATTCCTCAAAGGTGCCTTAGTCAATGACCTCATTACCTTTTTCTCAACCTTTCCTTCACATTTTCTATACTTAGGGATTTGTGCAAAAAAAATGTAAAAAGAGGACTTTAAAAGTCCATTTTGCAAATCCATGTGACATACTTTTGGTTACAAATTGTCTTCATTATTACATACACATATTTTAGTTGGCATGTAAAGAAATAATATGCAAAGTAATAACATTCATGAAATTTCTTAGGGAACTTCAATGCACATATAAATGCTCAAGATCACTTGCATTTAGGGCCTATTAAAAAAACCATTTTTCTATACATTTTCATATAACATACACCCTTTTTCTATTAAATTATGAACACTTCATTTAGATGGCATCCTTTTATATATAAAAACTATGCATTTATAGATTTTTGAGCGATACCCCTCCCAAGTGAAATATTTGGTAAATTTCATGCCACATAAAGATACAATCATCAAGGCACCAAACCTTAGGTTACTTCACCATGTTTGGAGAAAAACATTCCTCACATGTGCCTTAATGGATGACCCAATTACCTTTTTCTCAATCTCTCCTTAACATTTTGTACGTTTTATTTGGGAATGCAACAATGGTTGTCATTGTGCATTAGGAGATAGAGAAAGAGAGAGAGCCAAGTGATAATTTCTACCTTAGTGGCTATGAATGTTCAATTATCTAGCTTTCTTTCTATCATTAGATCCACACACTACCTACAATTTGCTAGGAGGCTAAACTAATCTTTTGTATGTTTGAAGGGAATAATGTCTTTGATGTTAGTGGCAAATGATTATTACGAAAGCTTTACTCTACCCAAATGTATTTTAGGATAGAAACTAATTAGAGGTCTTGGATTCTTTGATTTTGCATGAGAAAGGCCATGAGTAACAATACGCTCTAAGTATTAGTTGACCTATTTCTTGAAAATGGAACTATAACTACCTACAAAGTAGCATAGTGTTATTGCTTTGAAGCTTTCATCTTGAAACTATACATCATGGATGGAACTTTGAAAGAAAATGATTAAAGAGAAAGACATGAAGGAATGGAGGAATAGGAAACAATCAGTTTTACTAATGTTAGACTACACATTGAAAGTATGAAAGTTACAAAATATATGATCACAACCAAACTTAATTTAGATTTTTTCTATTCATGTATATCTTATATCAACTAAGGTCCCAGGATCAAATGGAAAATTTCTTTATTACATATTGAGAAAGCACTTCACTCTAGGGTATCATGTTTTGTTGATTCAAGAAGAGTGACATGCTAAACTAGACTGCTCTAAGAGTGATCTAAAGTTGAAGCATCTACCCATGTTCATTGAATCCATCCCTTGTGCCTTGGAGGCATCCCCAAACTTAATGACATTAGAAACATATGTTTAGGAAGAATGTACTCAAGTTTATTTCTATAGTGTGTGTAGCTTTCAATGTTGATGAAAAACATTTGTCAAGTCAACACAAAAACTTATACAGAAGCTATCAACCTTAACGATTTGCAAATGTCATCTCACAAAGACTAATACAGAAGTTGTCAACCTTAAGAATTTACAAATGTCATCTTGCATTGTGCAAGTTTTTGAGGCCAATTAGGGGTAAAGTGAGATTAGAAACAAAACTTCAAAGTATGAAAGCTTTCAACCTTACCAATTTGCAAATGTCACCCTGGAAGTTTTTAAGCCCAATTGTATTTAAACACATTTGACAGGATTTTACACGAACCAGAGAGAGCCTTGGTGTCACAGAGAGAGAGAAAATTGGTTGCTGTTTTTACGGTAACGCTCGGTTACTGAAGGCTCAAGAAGATGCGATCGATGCCTTCGGAGACAGCAGGAGACCAGCTTCGACGTTCAATAACGTGTGCAAGCAAGCAGCTGCTTTGGGTCCAGAGAAGGAAGAAGCAGAGTTCCTTCTTCGGTGCCGAATACGATCACTCATCAAAATCTGGGTCTTGCGTGTTGATGATGATGAGGGAAGCCATGGGCTGATTTGGGCCTTGCGGGGGCTGACCTGCTGGTGATGGTTGCCGCTGCTGACAAATGGAAATGTTGAGGAGAGTCGTAGGATAAGTAGGGACTATTATTAGTTGTTGTTGCTGCTGCTGTTGTTGTTTTGTCATCATTGATGTCTTTCAAGGTTTGCTGTATGTGGGACTCCGCTCGAATCCTGTCCACCGGGTCGTAGTAGTCATACGTCGCCCGCTCAGGTAGGTCCAGCTCTAACTTGAGCACGTTATCATCCCTGGCAGTGTCAATTTGCATCACAGATCAGAGTCAATGTTCTTTGACCGCACAAAAAGTTTTAGACAAATTCCCACTGTCAATTATCAAAACATCACGTCCTTCTGCACCCAACGGACCTCATACCTCGCTGGTTGCAGTTGGGGACAGGGGGCTGCTAGCTAGCTAGGTATGGCAGTTCCTGCCCACAGCAGAAGCTCATGATGTTGAACACTAAAGGGCAAAACCAAGGAAAAGAAGAGCCCCCTTTTCCCACGTGGACAAATGTCAAGAAGTTCTTATGTTATCTTAAGTAGGCAATGGTTTCAAATGTCAAATGAAGTTCAAAGATTTCTACTGCATGGGGTTAAACTTTATTATCAAAGGTAATAATGAAGTCCAGCCGGCAATGGATGCAACAATGATTGGAACGAGCAAAAAAGCCAACAAGCCAATAAAAGGATACACTCCAATAGAGATGCAGTTGACACGCTCCAATAGGGATGCCTAAGCACCAATTTCTAGAATACCATTTTGGGGACCTGCTAGGATCCTTTGGTAGCACTAAACTCTGTGGATGATTTGCCCTTACACAATATTTCAAGACTGATAAGTCGACTTCAGCATTTGAGTAGTTTCTTGATACATTTGCCCTTAGACAATATTTTAAGACTCATAATTTGAAGATTTCTCGTCCTTAAAATAACAAGGGCATCAAAAATGGATAAACAGGATTTGAAGGGCAAAGTCACCAGAAATAGAAAGTGAAGGGTGCACACAACAAACTTCAAATAAGTGGGGACTTAAAAGACTGTAGACAGAATACTCCTGCCTTACATGTAAAGGTCGTGCCATCTAAATTCTAGAGATTGTTCTATTTCGCAAGTTAAAAAGAGGACAAAAATCTTGAAAGTGGATGTTGTTTCTTCTGCCTATTAATGAGACCCCATTGAAACACCAATTATCTAGAACATTGTAACATATGCTACATACTGAAGGAGTCCTTTATTGCCCCAATATATAAATGTAGTTGAGTCCTTTACTTCCCAACCATATAGATGTCTTCCAAAGCTGTCATGAAGAAAAGCCATTAAGGCTAGGTTCAAACTTGGCGGATGAAGCCCAAGGGGCAAATCCGCATGGCAGATGATGGTTGATTTGTTTGCCATTAAAAAAGTTTGGTTGAGGGTAATTGCTTGCCCAACATTTCCATTGACAGATACCTTCCTAAAACTCATAAGTCCATTGAACTTGGGTCACACTATACAAAGAAGAACCTTTATGGATGGTGTACACTTGGGGTGTTGTCGCACCAAGCTACTTAACTTTAAACTATAGATAATAATCATATATATAGTAAGGGACTGAGGACTATATCATGTGAGGTGTTTTGACTTCTAGAAAGTTATAGTAAGTTGTGGCGTGTCCCTACTCTTATAATTGGTGATGAAAGAGAAAACTAGGAGGATGAATGGACAATTAGATGGGTTTGAATAGCCACCCAAGAAGATGACATGACAAGCCGTCTAGCAACTAGTAGAAAAAAGATGTGCTCATGCTCCATCTCACAAAGAATCTCTGTCTCTCAAGAAGGATGGAGGATCATGAGCTGATTTTGATCAGAAAGTGTCACAACTCTATAGAAACAGAATTTGTATCCTTTTTCATTAATTTGTCTATATAATGATTTATTAAATTTATTTCCTTTGCACTAATTAGATATAAAGAAAAGTGCATTGGAGCTGGCCACTGATGAGTGGTCACAGGTTATGGTGGACCCACGCGGTGGGTTAGAGAAAAGATAGTTCACACTTCCACCTATATGACCCGATTGGGCGCCTGTGACTAGAACTCACGCATATCAGGGTTAGACTCGCACACAGAAAGGATTGATGCCTTGAAGTGTGGGCTAGATCCACCAGAACAGACAGTTACAATCAACAAGATGGCATGATCATGAAATACTTGTATAATGTGCATGTGTGGGCTGAAAGCTTGAAATGCACATTTCTTTGCATAGGAAAGTCACATGAAGATTCGGATACCATTTTTGCGATGTACACGGAAAAAGCTTTCATATGATACCCATATTGGGGGGGTCCCTAAATTTTAGGAGATCCCTAAATTTTAGGAGCCTCGAATTAGCCTAAAAATGCTAGTCCTAAAAAATAGGGATGTCATTCTAAAAATAGTAAGTTCTGTACTCTGACTGTGCTTACTAAATTTGGTTGTTTCTATTCTTGACAGTATTCAACCCAAAAAGGAAGGCCATAGAGAAGAGACAAGTGTCAAGACACTTGTCACACAAGTTTTCAAGTGTCCCACCACTTGTCACATCTCATGACATGTGGCTGGACACTTGTCTTGTGCTACTCCACTTTCCCCTTTTGTACTAGCTCTCCCCTCTCCTATAAATAAGAGCTCGTTTTTCTTCATTGATCATCATTTTTCTTTGCTGTAAACTCATGTACAGCACCCACAGATAGCCAGAAACTGGTCCCATCCATCCCCATCATCATCCCCCACTTCTCCATTATCAAATTCCTCCATATTCCCTATTCTATTATTGTTGTTTTACAAGACAGCAAGCCTGTAAATTCATTACAGCACCTCCTTCTCGAGCTCTTTCTTCCATTTTAGCTACAAGAAGCAAGCCCTATCCATGTACTGCTGATCAACGATGGAGAAAAGCTGATTTCCCCTTTTTCTTCTCTCATATTGTAAAGAAATCAGTTCTTATCATTGCATAATAGATAATGCATGTGTGTTTGTACATCTTTGCATGATCTTGTGAGAGTGAGAATTACCTTTTTCTCACTCTCAGGTTGAGAGTAACTGAGCTCTTCCCTAAGGGACTTGGGTTGAGCAGAAATACATTCCTTCGGGGGGGGGTTGCCCATCTTCAACCCTCAATTTTGTCTCCATTACTTTTACATTTTCATGGCTGTAATTTTGTGAGCAATTTTCATTTTCAGCTTTAAGTGTTCATTCTCTTTTATATTAAATCTCGAAAACAAGCGAATATCATAATTGTTAAGCATACTACGTTGTTCGGGGCGATTACAGTGGTATCAGAGCTTTGGCTCGGTCCTCACTCCCAACACTGGTAGTACTTACAACTATAAGTTTGTTTGTTTTCAGCCCTTGCATTGAGTGCTTGTGCATATTTTTTTTCTTTAGTCTCAATGGATCAATCGAGTGCTATCCTTCAAGCCATTCAAAGTCTTAGAGAGGAGAATCAGCAAATTCGTGAGCAACTTCTCAAACTAGAAAAAGTTGAGAATCCCAAAGAATTCAAGGAAAGAAGCCCATCTACTTTAAGGAAACAAAGCCATACCAATGAAAGAAGCCGATCAAGAAGTCCAACTACTTCTAAGAGGCAGTCCCATTCTACTTCAAGAAAGAGATCGTGTCGAAGCTCATCCTCTTCTTCAAAGTCATCTGGCGCCTATTCTGATGGATCCTCTTCTAGTAATGAAGAGTCACACCCTTCTCGTGGAAGACCTCATCATCGTCAAAGGCGTCGACATTCTTCACCCTCGTCTCCATCTTCATCCCCATCAAGCACTTTATCATCTTCAACCTCAAGATCCGAGCATGGACGAAGGCATAAGAAGAAGAAGAAGACTAAGTCACTATCTCAACTTGAAAAGAAGATCAAGTTCAGTATGTATGATGGTTCCCGAAATCCTAATCTTCTTCTGAAGTTTATTCGTCAATTTCAAATTTTGTATGGTCGTGACAAGTATAAAGAAAAAGAAAAGATTAAGTTTGCAGCTTTACATTTAACCGACTTAGCCCATACTTGGTGGACGGGGTTGGAATATGACCATGCTGCCCCAAAATCATGGCGGTCCTTTGTTTGCCTGATACAAAGCTAATTTCTTCCTGTTCATTTCAAAAGAGATGTAAAAATGGAATGGGATCGGCTTTGGCAAAGGAAAAATGAGTCACTTGGTGACTATACCAAGAGATTTTGGGAGCTACTTTTGAAGGTCCAATATTTCAAGAAGATCAGCAGTTCGGAAAAGCTTAGGAAGTTTCAAGGAGGTTTGCATTTTAAACTTCGTATTGCTCTTAATCATTATCATTGTTCTAGTCTCAGGGAACTCATTGACCATGCTGAGACATGGGAAATGGAGCACAATGGCAACAAATCATTCCAAAAGAATGATAAGAAGAGAGTAGCTGATGATGAGGAGTATTCAGCCCCAAATGAAGGACAAAAACAGTGGCAAAAGTAGCCATCAAATCAAAAGAAGATGAAGTCCTATGCACCTCCTAATGCTCCTCAATTTCGCTCCAATCTATACCCACAAGCAAAGCAACTTTCCGAAGAAGAAAAGCAACGCTTCATGAAAGAAGGGAAGTGCTTTAAATGTGGACAAACAGGCCACATAGCGAAGCCATGTCCAAACAAGGGACAAAGCAAGGTTTCTGACAACAAGCCTAAGTCGCCAGTGAAAATCAATGCTATCAGTGATGTAGTTGCAAACACAACTCACACTCCAGAGACGCGCAAATTATTAAAAGCTTGGGGACAGTTACAAGGTAAGCAAGCACTATTCTTGATAGATCTTGGGGCGAATGAAAATATCATTTCCTTGCAATTAGCTAAAGAGCTTGGATTAAAGAATGAAGAGATGGACACTCCGGCAGAAGTTCGCCAAGCTTTAAATGCTGATGAAGGTGACACAGTGAAGACTGTGATACTCTACATTGGCAAGCTCAAGTTTCAAATTCAAGGCTACAATGACGAAGATACCTTCTGTATCGGAGACCTTGATGGTTGCGATGTGATTCTTGGCATGCCCTGGAATCATAGAGTAGATTCAACCATCTTCTCTCAGAAAAAGAAGATAGAACTCACCAATAAAGGCAAGAAGTACGAGATCCAAGCTGGAGTTTCTGGAAACACCATACCTATGGTAAGCCATATGCAAGGCTCTAGAGCAATTAAGGATTGTGTTCAATGTTGTCTGCTTTATGTCACTGATGTAAAAGATAATATGAATGCTGAAAACCAAGAGCAACTTCAGCTCTTGGAAAAGTATAAAGATTGCTTTTCGGAAGATCTTCCTTATCAGCTTCCCCCAGAAAGGCCAGAAGACCATCATATTGATATTATCCCGGGCAGTTCTCCTCCTAATATAGCACCATACCGTGTGAGCCGTCCTCAACAAGAAGAAATCAGAAAGCAAGTCGAAGACCTACTCAACCGTGGGCTAATTAGGCCAAGTAGCTCACCATTTTGTTCACCAGTTCTTCTTGTTCAAAAGAAAGATGGCACATTCAGAATGTGCATTGATTATCGAGCCCTCAACAAAATCACTGTGAAGAATCGGTTTCCTATTCCCAGAATTGATGACATTTTGGATCGTCTAGGAGGCTCAAAGATTTTCAGCCGCATTGATCTAAAGAGTGGTTATCATCAAATTAGGGTAATACCACAAGATGTACACAAAACTGCTTTCCGCACTTCATACGGTCTTTATGAATTCTTGGTGGTTCCTTTCGGATTAACCAATGCACCAGCCACCTTTAATCGAATGATGGAGCGCATCTTCAGAGAGCATCGACAATATGTCGGTACTTTCTTTGATGATATTCTTGTCTTTAGCAAGAATGAAGAGGAGCATCATCAACACTTGGAAATTGTTCTACAATTACTACAACAAAATCAACTCTTGGTAAATGGTAAAAAGAGTGAATTTTTCATGCATAAAATAAATTACCTTGGGCATGTCATCTCTTCTGAAGGGATTCAGATGGATCCTGAAAAGATCAGGATAATCCAAGAATGGCCTCATCTTCGTGATGTACATGAGGTGCGATCGTTTCTTGGCTTATGTTCTTATTACCGCCGCTTCATCAAGCATTTTGCACATATGGCTTCTCCACTTCATGACCTTACAAAGAAGAAGATCTCTTTCCAATGGAAGGAAAAAGAGAAGGCAGCCTTCACAAGGCTGAAAGCAGCTCTTACTTTTGGACCTGTTCTTATCATTCCAGATCTGGTAAAACCATTTGTGGTGGAAGCAGATGCTTGCGGTGATTGTATTGGTGCAGTGCTAAATCAAGAAGGCCATGCCGTAGCCTTTGAAAGCCGCCGTCTAAATGATGTGGAGAAAAGGTATGACATTTATGAAAAGGAGCTCTTAGCAGTGGTTCATGCTTTAAAGATATGGAAACATTATCTTTTAGGCAATGAATTCCTTATTAAAACCGATCATCAAAGCTTGAAGTATTTCAAGACTCAAAAGCATTTGCAGGAGAAACATGCAAGATGGGAAAATTTCTTGTCTATGTTTCATTTTCAAATTATGTACACTCCAGGGAAACAAAATGTAGTTGCTGATGCACTTTCTAGAGTGCCTCGCATTGCAACTATTACAGTGGCTCATCATGAAGATTTTCAAACGATGAAGAATACTTATGATGAAGATACTGATTTTGCAGCAATTTGGTCAAATTTACAGCAAGGAGATTCTCATCCAGATTATTCCATCAAAGACGGTTACCTTCTCATGAACAATCGCCTTTGTGTCACTCTTCATGTTCGACAAAAGGTGCTTAAAGAAAGTCATGAACCCCCTTATGCAGGGCATAGAGGGAGGGCAGCCACTCTAAGTGCAATTGAGCGCTACTTTTATTGGCCAACATTACGAAAAGATACACATAACTTCATTGAGGCTTGTCTGGTATGCCAAAAATCCAAATATGATAGGCAGAAGATTCCAGGATTGTTGCAACCTCTTCCAGTGCCCAAAGATCTATGGGAATCTATCACAATGGATTTCATCTCAGGTATTCCAAGAACACCTCAAGGTCATGATATGATTTGGGTTATAATTGATAGATTCAGCAAACAATCACATTTTATTCCATGTCATAAAACATTGAAATCCGCACAAGCTGCAAGACTTTTCATTCAACATATCTTCAGATTACATGGTATGCCTTCTGAGATCATTTCAGATAGAGACTCCAAATTCACAAGTAACTTTTGGCGTGCTTTATTTGAGAATTTGGGAACCACTTTAAAGTTCTCCTCAGCTTTTCATCCTCAAACTGACAGCCAAACAGAGGTGATGAATCTCACTCTTTTGGATATGTTGAAAGCTTATGTTAGTGAACATAAGTCACAATGGGAGAAATATCTTTCATTATTGGAGTTTGCTTACAACAATACAGTGCACTCATCCACAGGGAAAGCTCCAAATGAAATAGTACAGGGTAAAGTGATTCCTCCTCCAATTATTCGCACTAAAGATAAGATTTTTGCTGCTGATGAGTTTGCTTTAGATTTAAAAACCACAATGGATCAAGTTCGAGCCACTATCAAAGTTTCCCAAGAGCGACAAAAGAAGCAAGCAGATAAACGAAGAAGACATTTGGCTTTTGAAAAAGGTCAATATGTCTTGCTAAAGTTTGATAAAAGCAGGCTCAAACAAGGTTCTAGTCAAAATTCATCTTTTCCAAAGCTCTCCAGTAGATACTTTGGACCCTTCAAAGTGATTGAGAAAATAAATGAAGTTTCTTATCGACTTGAGCTTCCTACTCATTGGAAAATACACAATGCTTTTCATGTAAGTTTGCTAAAACCTTACATAGGACCAGAACCAAAGGAACCCATTACTGAAGATCCCCCAGAAGTTGAAGAAACAGAGCAACTCTTGGAACCTGAAAAGATTTTGTTTCTCAAGGATTGAACCACGAGAAGTGACCTTGTAACACGAAAATTCTTACTAAAATTCAAGAATCTACCCACAACAGATGCACAGTGGGTAGATGAAAAATTCATGAAGGATTACCCAAATATTCTACAGCAATATCAAGAAGCTTTTCAGCTGAGAACAGCTGAATAAAAGCCAGAGGGCTGTCACAACTCTATAGAAACAGAATTTGTATCCTTTTTCATTAATTTGTCTATGTAATGATTTATTAAATTTATTTCCTTTGCACTAATTAGATATAAAGAAAAGTGCATTGGAGTTGGCCACTGATGAGTGGTCACAGGTTATGGTGGACCCACGCGGTGGTGGATTAGAGAAAAGATAGTTCACACTTCCACCTATATGACCCGATTCGGCGCCTGTGACTAGAACTCACGCATATCAGGGTTAGACTCGCACACAGAAAGGATTGATGCCTTGAAGTGTGGGCTAGATCCACCAGAACAGACAGTTACAATCAACAAGATGGCATGATCATGAAATGCTTGTATAATGTGCATGTGTGGGCTGAAAGCTTGAAATGCACATTTCTTTGCATAGGAAAGTCACATGAAGATTCGGATACCATTTTTGCGATGTACACGGAAAAAGCTTTCATATGATACCCATATTGGGGGGGTCCCTAAATTTTAGGAGATCCCTAAATTTTAGGAGGTCCCTAAATTTTAGGAGCCTCGAATTAGCCTAAAAATGCTAGTCCTAAAAAATAGGGATGTCATTCTAAAAATAGTAAGTTCTGTACTCTGATTGTGCTTACTAAATTTGGTTGTTTCTATTCTTGACAGTATTCAACCCAAAAAGAAGGCCATAGAGAAGAGACAAGTGTCAAGACACTTGTCACACAAGTTTCCAAGTGTCCCACCACTTGTCACATCTCATGACATGTGGCTGGACACTTGTCTTGTGCTACTCCACTTTCCCCTTTTGTACTAGCTCTCCCCTCTCCTATAAATAAGAGCTCGTTTTTCTTCATTGATCATCATTTTTCTTTGCTGTAAACTCATGTACAGCACCCACAGATAGCCAGAAACTGGTCCCATCCATCCCCATCATCATCCCCCACTTCTCCATTATCAAATTCCTCCATATTCCCTCTTCTATCACTGTTGTTTTACAAGACAGCAAGCCTGTAAATTCATTACAGCACCTCCTTCTCGAGCTCTTTCTTCCATTTTAGCTACAAGAAGCAAGCCCTATCCATGTACTGCTGATCAACGATGGAGAAAGGCTGATTTCCCATTTTTCTTCTCTCATATTGTAAAGAAATCAGTTCTTATCATTGCATAATAGATAATGCATGTGTGTTTGTACATCTTTGCATGATCTTGTGAGAGTGAGAATTACCTTTTTCTCACTCTCAGGTTGATTGTAACTGAGCTCTTCCCTAAGGGACTTGGGTTGAGCAGAAATACATTCCTTCGGGGGGGGTTGCCCATCTTCAACCCTCAATTTTGTCTCCATTACTTTTACATTTTCATGGCTGTAATTTTGTGAGCAATTTTCATTTTCAGCTTTAAGTGTTCATTCTCTTTTATATTAAATCTCGAAAACAAGCGAATATCATAATTGTTAAGCATACTACGTTGTTCGGGGCGATTACAGAAAGACACACTAGAGTCCCAAGAGAGGATTGCCTAGAGTATAAGGATATGTATGGGAGTTCACATACAAGAGCTCCATGAGACATTAGGGATTACCCAATATGCAGGTCTCACAAATTATTTTTATAAGTATCTCAAGAGTAGGCAATGATGACCCCGTCAAATTTCTCTAGGTGTAGCAAAATCACAAAATTTAGATGATCAAAATAAGCATGCCAATGCTTTACATGTGAAACAACCTATGAATTTGTTAGGTTAGGATTCAACAGCATGTGCACACTCACACACACTCACTGTGAACAAGTGAACAACAAGAGAGAAGAGAGTGTTGGAAAGTTATATCCATTATGTGAGAATAAATGAAAGTACAATTTCTAAGGTACTAAGTACCACTCCCACTGCCAAAGGCGTTCACACGGGGAAAAAAACCCTTCTACAACTAGAATTTAAAAAGTGCCCATGGGATAAAGGAATGTTCACACTAGGATGTAGGAGGAACATGATTAGTGTAACAAACCTCCCTCGAGTGAATAATGTGAACATATACAAGGAATAGACAGATTAATCCCCAAATGGTATCAAGCCTAGAGCCTTGCGAAAGGCTTCAAACTTCTCTCTAGAGAGGGCTTTCATAAACACATTTACCAAGTTGTCTTGTGTAGGAACATAAACCAAGTCAATCTCCCTTGCATTGAGCCTTTCTCTTACATAATGATAATGCACCCCAATGTGCTTAGTGTGAGCATGAAAAACTAGATTTCTCACAATTGCCATGGCACTTCTATTAGTATAGATAGGAGTGGATGACTGCTGTCCCACACTAAGATTAACCAAAAGGCATTTGAGCTATACACATTCCAATGTAGCTGTAAATGCTGCCCTGTATTTAGCTTCATAGCTAGATGTGGCCACTGTAGCCTACTTCTTGCTCAGCCAAGAACGCCAAGCATGAAACAATTGCCACTAGTCGACACTTATGTCATAACAACCAATCCAATCACTGTTTGTAAATGCATGCAAGCAAAGAGTAGTGCCTTTAGGATAAAAAAGGCCCAATGTTTGAGTGTTTTTACGATAGCAAAAGACATGTTTAACTGCTTGCCAATGTGTAATACTAGGGCTGTGCATAAACCGTGCCAACTGAGAGACCCCAAACTGAATATCCGGCTATTTATTACACAAGTACAATAAAGAGCTAATAATCTGCTGATAAAGAGAAGCATAAAAATTTTTGTCTCAACAGGAGTAGAGATAGGCTTGCAATCTTGCATCTGAAAATGCTTTAGAAGTTGCCCAATGTACTTAGATTGTTGCAAAATAATGCCCCCTCAATTGCAGTAAACTATATGCCAAGATAGTAGTGCAAGTGACCAAGATTTGTCGTATCAAAAGCATGCTGCAATTCAGCTTCTAAGGCTGAAATATGTGTCTCATGAGGTCCAGTTACCAGCACATCCACATAAAGAATGAGAATCAAGAGGCTATCCCCATCTTTGCGGACATAAAGTGTGCTTTTAGTATGCGAATTACTGAAGCCAAGAGCAATCAAGTATGCATACATCTTCTCATACCATGACCTAGGTGCTTGCTTTTAATCATAGAGGGCCTCATGCAAATTGCACACTTTGCTTTCTGATCCTTTCTAAACAAAGCTAGGAGGTTGAGTGACATAAGCCTCCTCATGAAGATCATCATTTAGAAAAGCAGTTTTCACATCCAATTGATGCATATGGCAATTACAATGAGCAGCCAAAGCAATGGCACTGCGAATGGTGGTCATACATGAAGTGGGTGCAAATGTCTCATCGTAGTCAATCCCATGCTATTGAGCATATGCTTTGGCAATAAGATGTGTCGTGAAGTGATCAATGCTACAATCATATCTGCATTTCAATTTGTAAACCCACTTAGGGCCTATAGCATGCTTGCTAGCAAGCAAGTCACATAACTCCCATGTGCCATTTTTATCAATAGAGTTTAACTCTAATTGCATAGTTGCCATCCAATGTTCGTTTTGTAAAGCATCATTGATAGAAACAGGTTCTTCATTGCATGCAGTAGCTACAAGTGCTTGCACAACCAAGTTATCCTGTGCATGGTGAGTGGCTACTCTAGTTTTACTAGGAAGAGCAACGGGCTGTTTGCTGTCAGGTGATGTATCTAACAGCCATCTAGGGACTTTTTTAGCTTCCCGAATGGTAGTCTTCTCATTAGCCACTTCATAATCAGTAATGCCTTGATCAATGGGCTATAAATCAGGATGTTGTTCAACATGTGCTTGCTGCTGTAAACCGTCAATAGGTTGTTGAAATTGACCACAATCAAGTTTACTTTGCTGAAATAAAGATAACAAATTGTCAAACATTTCTATAGGCCCCACATTGGGCTGATTTTTGCAATCCATGAAGGGCTGACCAACATGTTCGGTGAATACCACATCTTTACTAACAAAAATCTTTTTTGTGGAGGGTTAGTATAAGCAACATTCTTTACTTTCTGCACTATAACTAATAAAAATGCATTTGATGTCCTAAGAGCTGCGTTACTAGTTAGGGGCTGAATCTTGGTAGAAATCAAACATTCGGGCCTTTTCTCCATATGAGAAAAAGGTGGATAAGTGTAAGAGACTCTTGATAATAAATAAAAGCTATTTTTCAGAGGACTGTAGGTGCTTTCAATAGAGGAAGATTGAGCACCATATTTTTGCTTTTTAGGCGAAGTAAACTAACATATTAAGATAACCAAACCGAGCATTCCATAACTAAGTGTCATCCATGATGGTGGCATCAACATGTAATATATCCTTTAATGCCCCTCTCATATAAATCAAGCTGATACAGTCCATTGTACAAAGTACCAGTGACAATGAGGGTATTCCTATTACTATAGTCATAGACAATGCATTGATCCATGTAAAATTTAACCACAAAACTAGCACATGCAATGGTGAAAACTGAAAGTGATTTTTTTAAAAATGCCTGGCACATACAAGATCTTTTCAAGCATGATAGTTTTCCCATCCATTGCAATAATGGAAATATGGCTAATGCCTTGAATGACATACAAAGCATTGTTTGCACATACAATGGAATCCCTCTTTTGTACATTTGCATATGATATAGCAAGTCATGAAAGGACATTATGTGCTTAGAAGCACCATTGTCAAAATACCATGTGTAAGAATTGAAAGACTATGCTCATGTGTAGAAGTATCATACAACAATGCATAACAAAGGCATAAGATTGACTAATGTCCAAGCTTGCTAAATATGCAGTGCATCCTTCGCATTTACTGAATTTTCAAGAACACTTATGCCCAATTGTTTCTTCTTTTCACTTATCCCTCTTTTCAATAATATGTCCTTTTTCTTGCAATGATTGCATCTCTTTTTCTTAGCACCATCATCCTTGGTGCTTGAGGAGTCCATAAAAGAAGTTGCTTTGCCTTTTCCCTTTGAGTTTGAGGGCTACCATGACTTCTTGCAAATGCTTGATTGTCCATATTTATATTAGAGTGATTTAATCTTGATTGCTCTTCTTGCAACAATAGTGATACCAATGCATCAAATATGTAAGCATTAGCATCTCCTTTTGCAAGTAAATGGAGTGTAGTGATAAAACTTTGATAAATATTAGGTAGACCAGCCAAGATCATAGATACAAGAGATGCATTGGAAATTATTTCGTTAATATTAGCAAGCTGCTCTGTAATGTCCTTGACACATATAATGTATGCATCCATAGAATCACATTCTATCATGTGCTTCATCTCAAGCTGCTTACGCAAATAGGCTACAAAAGCCTCTTTGCGCACCTCATACAACAAAGCAAGTTTATCCCAAGCATCCTTGGTTATTGTGCGTGATCGAATATGCAGAATAACTTGTTTCTTGCATGAGAGTGCAAAGCAAGTTTATCCCAAGTATCCTTGGCCATTGTGCACGACCGAATACGTGGAATAACTTATCTCTTGCACGAGAGTGTAATCAAAGCATGAACTTGGGCATCACACCTATCCCATTTCAATTGCTTTACTGTGGGACATGCAAGAGAAGCTAGAGTAGAAGATCCACTCATGATTGTGGATGAGCTAGAAAAACCAATGACATTTTGTGTAGCCAGGCATGCAGGTCTAACTTTTGAACCACATACATAATCCCAAAGTTGCTTAGCAACAAGTACATGCTTTATCATGTATGCCCACATGGGATAATTTATGTCATCTAATTTGTCTAAGTCCCTAGACATATTGAGCATATCATTTTGCCCTACCATTGCTTACCAAAATTTCTAGTTTTTTTGTAACTAGCTTTGCTGTCGAAACTACAAATGGAGACATAGCTCAAAACGATAGCAAAGAAAATACCCAAAACTCATAATTTATTCAAAAAATCGATGGTGTTGATGAAGAATTTGTAGTTGAAAGGGCTTCAATGTGTGCGAATGTCGTGGTAGAATGTGTAATTGGCCTCAATGTCGATGAATTTGGGAAAATTTCATAAAAGCCCCAAATTTAATCGATGAAATTGAAGCTCAAATGTGAAAAGTCCCAAATTTTGGTACGAGACAGCAATTTCTAAGCACCATGTGCAAAATCCCCAAAAATTTGGTGAGATTTTGGGTATTTAGGCAAAAGCCCCAAATTTTTTTGAAAAAATCGAGCTAAAATTGATGTCTGCTAAAAAATCCTCAAATTTTCATGCTTGTTAAGATGTTGCACATGGATAGGGATTTAATGTTACTTAAGATGAGCAAATATGATGATATGTTAAATTATTAAATGGTGAGACTGAGAGGGAAAGGCTATCTCGTCAGCAAAGTGTGTCGGGCCATGGGGGGTAGCGTGACGTGGTGAAGGCTGACGGGGACATGTGTGACGTTGAGGGACTGACGGCACTTGTCAGTAGGTCAGATGGTGTTGTCTTGGTCGAGACGAGAACGTTGGTCAGGGAAGTGCAACAAGTGTTGGTCGGGGCAGAGTGGCAGGTATTAGTCAGGGAAAGGGTGTACGTGATAGGCCAGGCGAGAGGATATACGGTCGGGGCAGATGGTCATCGAAGCAAACAGCCAAACTTTGAGGCTAACGGCACAAGTTAGAGAATGCAACAAGCAATTCAGCGATGATGATGAGCAGGGCAAATGCTACAATGACCAGTTGGGCAGACGACACTGATGACAAGCAGGCTGGTGCAGCTTTTAAGCTGCTGGAATACCATAATTTTTTGGGGCACCCTTCAACATCTATAAATAGATAGGCTGTCCACCATTTGCTTAATCCTTTTGTGCAGGCTGCTCAATCTTCCGTGCAGATTTCAACCATCAACCACATACCATTTGTCGTCTAGCCATCACCAATTGCAGCCCATCACTATCCAGCCCTAGGCACCCTATTTTCAGCTATTGCCTTGCTGTTTGGAGGTCTCCATCGGTTACATCATCATAGCACCCGATCCGCTTGCGTGTTCAGCATCTGGTGCTAGCTGACAGGCCATTGCCATCTCTCCCACCGGGCGATTGCTACAGTACTTGCGTTTTTGTTGTCCTGTAGGTTGCCTACATCTACACACACCTCTCTTGTTGTCGCCTAACAATACTCTACCATAGGTGACCAGTTTTCAGCCTTCTCTAGTAGTACACTATTGTGTTCACCAGATTTCAACCTCCGACTACTGTGTTTTGCTGACCAGCCAGCTGCCCTTCATTATTCAATACTCTCTCATCTCCAACTGGTGGTCACAATGCTTGGGATCCATGTCCGGTGGACGTCACTCTCATCATAATATCATATACAATGTACATGTGACATGAGACTCATGATAAGCAAACTAAATCAAAGATCATCATCATGATCTGAGGCTGCTCTAGTTGCTCTTGTTTGAAGTGCCAACCTCATCATCATGCGTATCATGAATTGCTGCATCTTCCTCAACATTAGCATGTGTCTCCTCTTCTTGCTGCATCCCCCACTCTGTGAATGGGTTGGGCTTTGTTGTTATACTGTTACATAACATCCTCAAATTAGTACTAACAAATACCATATCGTTTGCTCTCCACACCAAGACGACTTCTCTTCTTTGAAGCAACATGAGCATATATACTCCACAATTGCTCCAAACAAGAGGAGCTAATTGACTGACTCAAAATAAGATGGCCAGTTGTTGTAACTTAGGACCATCCGAACCATAGTCCTTCCGCTACAAAGCTGTCCTAATCTTACAACGATTCTTTTGTGCATCCCCACAATCAAAAGAACCCTGAAAGATCCTATAACATGAAAGCTTGTCTCTGATATTTCATCTAGTGCCATAATCAAACACTATATGAGGTAATATAAGTCTCCATGCATCCATAACCTTAGTGTCATTCTCTCGACCCTTGCCCTGGAACTCAAGATCCACAACAAATGTAGCTGTATGCATGAGTGAGCTATAGGAGTTTCACATCGCCACAACTAAATGGCGTATCTCCTCATATGCCTTATCATTTGGTGTCAACTCTTGCAATTTTTCATTTAGCCTATTCATAGCCTTATACACCTTGCCAATGCAAGGTTGCATAGCATCCACAACCCTCAATAAATGTATAATAGGTAATACCATAGCATCTATCCGCTTTACATCATCCCAAAAAGTGGAGTTATTTTCTTTCTCCAAGCATAAGATACTTGTAGAAATATCTGTCAATGCTGATGAGATGAACTTACCACCAAGAAATAACTGCCTCAAGGCACCACTGCATTCTTTTAATCTATCTAGCATCAAGAAGTTAACGGTAAATTTGGTATCAGAGGATTTTAAAAGTGTATTTTTGGACCGCAAAGAGAACTAATGGCAAATAAACCGATGATTCAAAACAAAGCTAACCATTTGAGCTTCTTGCTCTATGATAGGTGCAATCCATGATATGTTAGCAATATCCTTTAATAGGTTATTCAAGCAATGAGCCATACAATATGAAACTATGATATGCGGATAATATATGTGGATAATAGCACCTGCTGCTCTATTTCCGGCCTTCCCATCTGTAACAAATCCCACAACATACTTTGGGCTAATAAGCTCAATACCTGTAACCCACTTTGTTGCAAGTACATTTGTCGACTTTCCTATCCTCGAGGCATCATGTGAAGATATGAAATACATTTTCCCACGAGAATAAGCAACCATACTGTGAATGGATTGCTTGCATGTGTCACTCCAACCATCAACAATCAACAAAACTCCATCTTTAGTCCACAGGCTCTTTCTAGTCACTGTTGCTTACTCAACAAGGCGCTTTTCCTTGTCGAGCAAAGTGGTGCGTAAGGTCTCTAATGATGGAGATACAAACGAAGGGCCACACTTACCAATCTTCTTGCACATCAATTTAAAATACTCTGATCTGGCTACACGAAACTGAATGTGGTCATGATAGAAAAAATGTGCCATTGATGTATCCATCTCTTCCTTCTTGGGATCCCAACTAGCATCAAGTGTGCTTTGTCTATGTGCAACATGTGGTGTTGTTGATGCCATGGCTGATGCAATACCTGCAGTAGGTATGGAAGTAGCACTTTCTGATACTACTCATGCTCTAGACACATCTAATGAGGATGATGTCACAAAAGTTGCAAGGTTAGTGGTCTAGATGCAAGATAAACTTATTGACTTGCTACACAGTCTCACGAAGCTCCCTTTGCTTCTCCAAGGTCACATTAGGACAAAACTATATCTTTGAATTTGGCTCATGTAGGAGGTGAGCTCGTACCTAATTATGTATAAGATGAAACAAGTGGCAATTGGTATTCCATATTCTAATATTTTAGAAACTTTGAAAATCTAAAATCAATAAAAATTCGAAATAGAAATGCTCAATCCGATGGATTACCTTGTTTGCTCATCTAGTTTGCTTGTATGGGCAAAGCTTGCAAACCCATGGTCACGATCCTCCACCACTCAATGGGTGGTCAGCATTTACTTCTTCCCGCCATGACTAATCATCGGACCTTCTTCATCGATCATTGGCACGACGAAAGGGGCGGGAAGATGAAGCCATTTCACGCTGAAAGCTGAAATAAAAATGGCTGGAAAAAAGCCTAAAGGATTGGTTGCTACGAAGAGACTCAAGAGAAGGGAGAAGGCTCAAGACTCAAGTGAGGGAGAAATTGGGAACTTAGAACTTAGAAGAGAGAATGGAGAAGAATGGAGAAGAGAGAGAAGAGGGAAGTACAGGAAGAAGGAAGAAGAAAGTGAGAAATTGGAGAAGTAGGAAGAGAGATGAGAAGCCTGGAGTAATGGTGCTGGCAGCTACATGCGGTGGGAGCAAACCAGGGGATTGAAGGTTGGAGCAAACCAAATAGTAGTAGACCAAACAGAATGCTGCAAGTTGTGGAGGTTGGAGTGAAATGTGCAAGCGGGAGACGCAAGGGCAAGAGGCGATCGGGTAAGTGGCATGCCACGTGGTATTCCCTATCCAAAACGAGACAGGGAACGTTTCACAGTTTGGGGATGTAGTTTGGGGCGGATTCGTTCTGGGGATAGTGTTTCGGCGTGCTGGGAGGCCATTCCGGCTATTTCATGTTTCTATGGCTAGTTCAAATGCAATAGGATGGAGTTTGCAAGCATTGTCCACTGTAGTGTTAGGAAACTCCAAAGCATTGTCTTTGGTCTTGTGAGGCAGTGCTGTTGGTGTGGAGAGGGGCATGCCACATTCTCGATTGAGTGGCGTCTAGCCTAGGTTTTATCTCTCGGGGGGCCATTGGCTGACAGGTTGTTAGCAAGGGCCACCACTTACTATGTGAGGTTAAGATGAATGATACTATTATTCTTATCAAGGCAGGTTCCTGTGTTGTGGTTGGCTTGGAGATAGTACCCATTTGGTAGGTATTAGAGTCAAGAGCAAAGTGTTTGAAGGTATGAGGAGATCATTGGGAGCCTCACAGTTTGGCACATTTGCAAGGCATGCTATCAATTGGTTATGGGCAGCAAGTGCCTATCCACATATGCGACTTTGGCAGAGCTCTAGACCTCGATCATCCACTCCCTCCATGACCACTAGGATCAGGTGCAAGGTAACTCTCAAGCTTGTTTGGAGCTCCAATACCACTTCTTATGTACTTAGGGTGGTCATGATTTGTTCTTCACAATGCAAGGAGGCAACCCTAGGTAGCAATACTCTCCTCCTCTGTGGCTTCTATCCCCCATTCCCCTGTACTGCATTGAGAGGCTTGTATATATGATTCTAGAATGACTTTGAATGAGCTCCAGCTAGTTTGTTGAGGACATGTGCTTCATTGTAATTTCTTCCAAGTAATATAACCAGCTGCCTTTTTCATGTGAAAAAAAAAAGTAACTTCTTCCAAAGCACTTTGCCTAGAAGAAGACCCTTGACAACAAGCTTAACCAATAAAGCTTCACTCCAACTATTTGGATTGATGATCCCCTTGTATATATGATTCTAGAATGACTTTGTATGAGCTCCAGCTAGTTTGTTGAGCACATGTACTTCATTGTAATCTCTTCCAAGTAATATAACCAGCCGCCTTTTTCATGTGAAAAAAAAAAGTAACTTCTTCCAAAGCACCTTGCCTAGAAGAAGACCCTTGACAATAGGCTTAACCAATAAAGCTTCACTCCAACTATTTGGGTTGATCATCCCCCAAACAACCCTTGAATCAGAATGGTAACATCACAAGCCACATTTGCCCGAGCTAGGTTCCCATGAGACACTTTTTCTAGCTGATGCACAACCCAAAGAATGCCCAACAGAAAGTGATGTACCACATGGTCACAAGAAGAACCTAATTAGCAGCCACTATTTGGTCAAAGAAAGTTTCACAATGCCTCAATAAAGGAAACTTTGCCTAACGCCAGCTACTCCTCTGAGGTAATATCAATCCCCACATGACATCCAACATTGCTTACCTACACTGCAAACTCTATCTTGAAAATAGCTTCCACAATCATGGGATATGTTCTTGTAGAGAGGTGATCCTCTTGGATCATGAGAAAATGCCTTGAATTTGCCACTAGTGCTCTATGTCATAGGTCCTGTCTCATGTTGCTTTGGCCCTGCTGAAACTCTTTCCAAAGCTTCATACATTCATTGAGAGGATCCTCATAGGAAGCATCTAAGTCTCTCAGAACGGTATGGCTTCTCCGTTTGCCCTTTTTTCTGCTGTATCCTGCTATAGAACACATCTGGCCTCCTGTCTACAATCTCTGCTACGTTATGACGAGGAGCATATCCTCAGGATCAATGGAGTATGTGAATCCATCACCTCCGAATCCTGAATGTTTGGTTGTGCATCTTCCCTCACCTGCAAGGAAAAATCAATCCAGCCTGCTGACTGGCAGGGCCTTTGAAGCCAGAATCTAGGTAGTAGTATCTGTTGGGATAGCTACAAGAACTGGAGACATGGTTGCCATAACAAGCAACTGCAGAGTAAACACCCAGGAATCTGGATCAACCAAAGGAACTGAGATGCAGGTATCTCGATGGGAGATTGGGTGCAACTACCTTAGGTGCAGGTGACTAGGAAGTAGCTGCCCAGTTGTTAGATATATCTAAGGATTAAATTAGTGAAGCGGTATTAAGTAGTAGTTGTATACCCAAAAAGTACTAATAATTTGCACACAATCCATACCAAGTTACAAAAATGATAAAAGTAGATAAAAATGGGCATTGTAGAAAACTACATATTGAAAAATCTACTTCTTTATCACTACATATTGATCTTTTACAATGAACCCTTATAGTTTGAATTCTTACAAATATCTTGGATTTGATGTCCCTTGAGCCAAGAGTTGTAAAGCTTTCTGACACATGGGTCTACTTCGTCCGACAGCAGATGCAGGTCGTTGTAATGGGCCATTCTCAAATCCATTTACTGAATAATGATGATTAATTCTAAACACCCAAACCTCATTTTCATCATCCCAATGTACACGCTGCATAATTTTTGCCATTTCTTCAGGTGGAATGAATCTCTGGTTGCAGACATATTACATTTGTCTTATTCTCAGTGATGACTAGTTTTCAAGGAGAGTAAATTTTATTTAACACCTCAACAATATACACAAAGTTAAAAATGAACGGGATGATTTTCTGATTGAAGTGCACACACCACCTTTGTCTCATCCTCAATCATGGAAAAGAGGACTTGAATGCGTTGCATGGGATGGATTTCTAATTAAAGCAGACATTACACTTGTCTCATCCTCAATCATGAAAAAAAGAAAACAATTTCCTTTTTCGAGAAAGGAACTCTATTAGAATACCTCAGCAACAAACTATTTTTGTGGAGATGATTGTAATTAGCTAAATGTAATGAGGGTTACACGCAGTGTGAACATAGCCCATGTCAAAACCATTGGAAACAGAGAGAATTCCCATCCTAATCAATATCTAGGAGTCTAAGGCAGTCATAAAGTGATTGCCCCAGAGATCTCCTAAATAAAGTCAATGAATCAACAACCAAGTCCCCAAAGACCATAGGACTGCGAGATCTCCAATGGTTCAAAGCCTCCAGAACCTCACCCAAGTAAAAAAGTGGAGACATTCTCAAACTGGGAGGCAGGATGCCAAACTAAAAAACTTTCTGCTGAAACTATAAGAAAGGAATCAAGCTCTCAAATATGCCATCAATCTATCAAGAAGGCCATCAATCTATAGGAAAGTAATTGAGCTCTCAAATATGCCATCAATCTATCGAGAAGGCTACAGGCTGAACGGCAAAAGCAGAAAATGCGAGGAATAGTCTTCACGGGGGCATATTGCAGCTTTGACAAAACCAGAACTCACATGCCTCTCCTTGCACAAAGTGCCCCAGAGGGACCAAACATCTCCCAAAAAGTCTTTGCTGATGCTACAATAGTATTAACATGGTCCTTCATCCATGAAAAAAGAATAAATGCATGCAAGAGTGCTACTTCTGAACACCGTTCTATTGTTGCCTTGGCCTGAGCAGGTCTTCAGTAGCACGCTCAGTTTTTTGTAGCTTGATTCCATGCCATTTACTCATCCCGATGGCCTTCCATAGTTCCCACACAGAAACAGTGCCTAGAATAAGTGAGGAGGGAATAGTTGGGTGGGAGGAGATTTAATGCTTGAGATAGCATGAAAAGTTTGGGAAGAACATTGAGGAGAGGGCAGCAAACAAATGCCATATTTGGAAGATGCCAGATTGAGAAGGATGGGGAATAGATCAGGTCAAACAGTGCCCAAGCTCCAGCAACCACCCCCTTGAGTATGACTATGGCCATCCCTCTTATGAGCTAAGTTTACTAGGCTTTTTTTCCAAAGGTTAAATTTTAATTTTACAAATCGAAGGATCATGAAATTTCATCCACATGTTGTCTAGATGAGTAGATTTGACACACACATCAATTGGATTAGGGAATCAAGTATACTTAATAGGGAAAGCAAGAATTGATCATGCCTAATGCATGGTGTTGAGGAGGTGGAATCATGCATATTTCAATGGGAGGCTTTATGAGGTTAAGTTACATTCATGAAAGAAAAATGGAAGACATGGGCATTGAAAGAAATTGATGCATGCCTAGTGGCTTAATGGAAAATGGATGCACACTTAGCTCAATTACATACATGACCTTATGCTGCATAAGCTTAGATGATGGGTAGAGCAAGGTTAGATTCTTGAAAGATGACTCCATGTTGTTGTCTTTAACGCATAATAGGCTAGCTAATCATAGAATTATGATAGGTCTTGATATCTACATCAAGCATTATATATTGTTTAATGGAACCTAGGCTGATGGAGTCAAGTAGATCATATGAACACGAATTAGATAGGGTGGATAGAAGCATTTAACAAATAATGAAATCAAAAGGTTATGCATTTCGTTAGATAGGGTGAACGAAAGTACACTTACATGATAGGTAATGCATTTGCAAAATGATGCAATGATAGTATAAGATTTATTTCTCATATTAAGTTTAAATCTTAAAGGCTGAATTGGGGCCATCTTTAACATAATATTTATGTTCTTCAATTATTTCAAGTAATGTAAAAAGTTGCTAAGACCTTGGGAAAATATATACGGAGATTTTTTTGGGAAAGGATTGTATTCCATATCTTGGTTTGGTTTTCCCTTGATTTTATACTTGTAACAATTAAGAAGATTCCTCATTCTGATAAAAATATACAACAGTTGAATGAGGGAAGTGCTCACTCAGTCCGAAGATAATGGGCGAGCCAAACAAGTAGAGGTTATATAGCAGTGGGTCCACCCCAAACTACTAGCTACAGCACTGATAAAGCTAATGGAAGATCACTTTCCATAGCAACAATTTTGCCAACCAATCAATGATTGCTCAACTACATTTAACAGGTGAAGCCAAATTATGGTGAAAACATTATGCTATGAGAATGAGTAAATGAAAGCCCATATGGCAGCTTGAACATGTTTTTATCTTTTTAGGCATGGGAAGAAGAGGATTGTCCCTTCCCCCCCAACCCCTCCCCCCAAAAAAAAAAAGAAAAAAAGCTTGCTTTCTCTCTTTAACTTTGTTGTGGTGACTTTCTTCTCTCTTGTGGCTGCTTCTTACACAAGATCCAACGAACAGAAAAATGGCTCCAGCAAGAAATGAAAAAATATCAAACCGAAATTCAAGAGCTAACCAACAAAATGCACATGTTTATGCATGAGGATCCTTTGATGTTTAAGGAAAAAATGCAAGGATTTGCTATTGGATTATCCCTTAAGGAAAATGCTGTGCTCACAAAGGCAATTCATAAAGGTATGAAAGAAGACAATTTAGTTTTCTGTAAAGCTGAAATTGTAGAACTTCTCCAGAAGCAATTAATTGAGCCCACTACATCTGAGTGGGCATGCCAAGCATTTAATTTAAATAAGCACTTTGAACAAAAAAGGGGTAAGAAGCGTTTGGTGATAAATTATAAATCCCTAAACAAATATGTGCTAGGCCATGGTCACCCTATTCCTCTTAAGGATATTTTTATTAAACGGATTAAAAAAGCAAAAATTTTCAATAAGACTGAGGATCGATACAAGACATCATTTTGTATCCCTTATGGACACTATCAATGGATGATTCTTCCTTTTGGGATAGAAATGACTCTTACTTATTTTCAGGGCTGAACTGATTCTGTCTTTTCTAAGTTTTCTTTTTGCCTTGTATATATTGATGATATTTTAGTTTTTTTTGAAACCATTAAGGAACACTTAGATTATCTCACACAGTTTATGCTTGCCGTAGAAGAGGCTGGCATGGTCCTATCCCCTACCAAATCTATAATGTTTGTCAGTTAGGTTGATTTCTTAGGCCTTAATATTCGTCATGATATGGTGGAACTCTAGGAACGTGCATTAAAAAATATATTAAACTTTCATGATGAGCTTCTAAATAAAGGTGGAAGCTTTTGAATAATGACTTTAATTTGCTATATAGCGATAGCGTGAATGGCCTTCCATTGGAAACCATTTTTCCGCAGTAGAGGGTATAGATCTTATATATATAAGGCCAAATTGGATGTTGAAGTATTGATCAAGTTAAGGCACCCTAAAAGTTGCTCTAACATTTTTACATTGGGAAGCTCATTAGAAAAGTTTAATATATTTTTAAATACATGTTCTTGGAGTTCCACCATACCATGATGAATATTAAGGCCTAGGAAATCAACTTGTGATAAACATTATAGATTCGATAAGGGATAGGACTATGTCAACCTTTGCTACGTTAAGCATAAATTGTATGAGATATAAGTGTTTCTTAATGGTTTCGGAAAAAACTAAAATATCATCAATATATACAAGGCAAAAAGAAAATTTAGAAAAGACGGAATCAGTTCAGCCCTGAAAATAAGTAGGAGCCGTTTCTATCCCAAAAGGAAGAACCGTCCATTGATACTGTCTATAGGGGACACAATATGCTGTCTTGTATAGATCCTTGGTCTTGATAGGCAGTTGCCAGAACCCTGATTTAATATCAAACTTACTGAAAATTTTTACTATTTTATTCCGTTTGATCAAAATATCCTTGAGAGGAATGGGGTGACCATGGCCTAGCAGATATTTGTTTAGGGTTTTATAATTGATCACTAGACACTTCTTGTCCCTTTTTTGTTTAGAATACTTATTCACATAAAATGCTTGGTATGCCCACTTAGATGTAGTGGGTTCAATTAACTGCTTGTGGAGAAGTTTTGCAATTTTAGCTTTACATAAAACTAAATCGTTTTCTTTCATACCTTTATGAACTACCTTTGTGGGCACAACATTTTCCTTAAGGGATAATCCAATCGCAAATCCTTGCCTTTTTTCCTTAAACATCAAAGGATCCTCATGCATAAACCTATAGATTTTGCTGGTCAGCTCTTGAATTTTGATTTGATATTTTTTCATTTCTTGCCGGAGCTAATCTTTTGTTTGTTGGATCTTGCCTTTTTTCCTTAAACATCAAAGGATCCTCATGCATAAACCTGTGCATTTTGTTGGTCAACACTTGAATTTCAATTTGATATTTTTTCATTTCTTGTTGGAGCCAGTCTTCTATTTGTTGGATTTCGTGTGAAGGAGAAGGAGGAGTTATAGAGTACACACTTCTACCAAATTTTTTCAATAGTGGTACTCGGGGGTATTTTGTCCTTGATAGGAGAAAATAATATGGTTCTGCCAAAAAGTATAGGGGGTAAGATGCTTCAAGATGTCAGTGTCTATGAATAGGGCATACCGCATTTGGCGCATTAGCTTAATCTCGATAGGCAACTTAATTTCACCCAATTAGAGAAAGACTTTGATTATTTTGGTTAAAGTTAGCCTCTTGTTGTTAGAAAACTCCACTATGATAGGACTGCTTTCTTGTATGAAATCTGGAGCAAAAAGCTCATAAGGAGCTATGGTGAGGCTCAAAAGTGTGTCAATTAAGGCATCAAGAAAAACCTGGAATTCACCAACGGAACTAAGTTTCTCATAGATTGTAGGGATCGGTCCGCCACCTTCAAGGAGATTGAGAGTATGGGCATGAATAATATGTTTGGAGCTGGTGGTTCGGATGGGATTAATAGGATTAATTAGCTTGGAAGAGGAATCTAAAGTCGGAGAAGAAGGAAGGGAATTAGCCAATTCTTTAAGCACATCAATAGTTGCTTGAGCAATATGTTTTTGTGCTTTGACTGTGCGCCTAAGACTTTTGCACCAAGAATGCATTAAAAGCACTAAGCATTTCTGCCATTTCATCGGTAGTAGAAGTAGTTGTTTTGGTCAAGTCATCCACAAATTCTTGAATAGTCTTGGGATTGTGGATCTTCTCATGTTTGTGAGGGATAAAAATATCAGCCTTCTTGAGAGTCTCTGTACTCAAAGTCCCATGATGAGGGAGATCATGTGGATTAGAGAAACGCTTGGCTTTGAGTTTATCTTTTTTTTTCTTTTTATTCTTTGAAGAAGAGGTTTCAGCTTCAGAGAAAGAAGATTGGCTTTGCGTTTTATCTTCTTCAGAGGAAGAAGATTTATGATGCTGCTTACCTTTTCCTTGTGAGATATATGTTTGGATGTTGAGAGTTCATGAAAATATTTTTCTTTACCCTTGGGCAAAACGGAAGAGGAATTATTATGAGCATCCATTGTCTGCACATGCGAGACAAAGTCATCAGAGTGAGTAGATTCTACAGGGGTTTTCTGTTTAGAATGAAAATCTGTAGAATAATCAAATGAGGATACTGACTGACTCCAATCGCTTAGAGAAGAGTCAAATGATGAAGAATCAGAGTTAGTAGAGATCAAGGATTCAGTATCACTGTCTAAAGTATAGACTTCTGTTGATGTGTCAGAGTCATAAGAAAAATCAGTAGAGGTGTCAAATAAATAATGATACAAATTGGCAACTTTGAGTTTGTCATCCTTCTTGAGTTGATTTTTCTCCTTCTCTTTCTGCAGACATTTGTTAGGCAAATGATTTGTACTACCACAGGTAAATCATTTAAGTATCTTTTTATGAGCAGAAGCTTTGTGAGCAGATCTTCTGGAACTTCGAGATTTGTAATGGTTGTAGTTATGTCAGGATTCATATTGGTGAGAATATTCATTAGATCTTTTGGAGTGTCTTCTGGAGTGTCTTCTAGAGCGTCGATGAGAGTGATAGTATCTATAGTTAGAAGCAGAGATCCTCCACCAAGTAGGCGTTGAACTTTTCCAAGGAGAATAACTACATTTTTCACAGCCAAAATCTTCATAGTATTTCTTATTGTGTTTATATACCTTAGAAGGGAGTTTCTGTTGTAGAGAGATGAGCTTTTGTTGATGACAGACTTCTTTTACAGTTTGTTCGATAGTTTGGATAATTTGTCGACACTATCATTGAAATCATGCTTTTCTTGTTGCATTTTTTGCTTGTAAAAACAAGAAATAGGTCCAAGGAAGGGACACACTAGATATTCTTTCATTGATGCATCATGTGCACCCATACATTCATATAACAAATCCCGCATATAAATCAAATAGTCTTTAAACTACTTGTGATCACAGTTTGAAGAAAGCTTCCCTAGCTTCAAGAACTTCATCTGACTTATTGCCCACAAGTTCACTAAGTAACAATTCAAAAAACGAAGTAACAGGATTGGGTTGTTGAGCAATAGCCAATTTAATCTATGGATGGATAGACATCCACCATTGTGTAAGTCCTACAAAACCATGTGTCATAGCATTCAACACATCAACACGGTTAGTTGTTGGTTTGGTCCAATAACTTTTGCCTAACATATGCATACATCATGTAGCCTAAAAGCTTTATTTCTTCAGGTGTTTTGCCATCAATAGACGAGATAGAGAAATTTCCTACCTTTTCAGGTACAACAAGTTTCTCAGGTTTTTTATCATTATCTCTAGAGGATGGATGAGAACTGAGGAATTCATGATTAGGATGCTCATGGTGTGGGTTTATAGGTCTAAAGGCATCATCAACAACATCATCATCAATAACACTGTCACCATCTTCGTCAGAAGAAGAGAGTGTATATTCTATGATTATAGGCATTGGTATCAATGTAATACCACGTAGGTAGACTTTTCATTGGCAGTGAACTCCAAAGATTCACTCAGTCTTAGAATCAAGTTTGTTGTTAACATACCTGCTTACATAATCTCTATCTAGATGATCGGGTACAATCTTAAGAGGCATTGCTTGTAGGAGAGCATCTTCTTTTTGCTGGTGAGCTTTTGCAATGAGTCTTTTAATTTTAGCAAAAGCAACTTTATAATCACACAGTGTCCATTCTGGAAAAACCATTTCTAGATATTCATTCAGTTCTTGATCTGTGGGTTTCTCATAAGGATCTGAGAAAGGAACTCTAGTAGCATAACTTGTATAGTCGAGTAGCATTGGTCTGGTGGTTGATGGACTAGTACCATTAAGACTCGGTGAGGAAACTTGTTTTCAAGAAAAAGTGGAATATAAATCTTTTGTATTTGATACAATAGAGCTTCCATCTCATCAGCATCTTCATGCATAGGGGCTTTGCCCTTATCAAAGCAATCCACCAAAGTGAGGACATTCAAAGATCCTGATGTGGGACATTGGAATAGAGGAGATATCCTTTTTGTAGATGCTTACTAGAGAAGACATCCCATGTAATCTCAGGAGACATATAAAAAGTAGCACTAATTGCGATCAGAGTAGTAGTTGTAGTAGAAATAGAAGGAGAGGCAACCTATACAAAAGTGTCTACTTTTCTTTGGAGTTTCTGCGGTAGATCTTGACATGTTTCACATAAGGGTAGTAATTTGTCCATTCTTTCAATAGGGCCGGTAAGAGCAAGATGTGTGTAGTTTGTTATTTGCAATGTAGCAGACTAGGTCATCTACGACAGTCTCTCTTTTTTTATGAGCTAGATATCTTTGAACACGTGCCCATAAAAGACAATGTCCTTGTAGACTTACTATCTAGATCTCATCAACCACCTTGATACTTTGTACTGTAGCCACTCAACACTGTAATACACTGTAGCCACATCACTATAATACATTGTAGCTACATACTTTGTCCTATATATCTTTATTCGATACACATGCACCTAACACAAACTACACTTGCGGTATCCTTTGTAACACTATAAATATGCTTCCTCATTTGAGAAGAGGCAGAGAAGATTGGAGCGGCATTCCAACAATATAGCTTACTCTGTATTCTCCACTCTCTAGCTCTCTGACTCCCTTGCTTTCCCTTGTTTTCCACCTTTGCTTGTTCAGTTCCTTGTGTGTCGTATCCGTGTTATATATATATATATATATATATATATATATATATATATATATATATATATATATAGAGAGAGAGAGAGAGAGAGAGAGAGACACCTTTCAAATGCAAGGTCTTTCTTTGGAGGGTGATGATTGGTGGTCTTCCTCTTGCTTCAGCCCTTTCCAAGCGTCGAATCTTCAACGGCAAAAATTTTCATTTGCACCACCAATGTGGAATCGGCCCGTCATCGATTTATTTCTTGCCCTCTCGCTAAGAAAATCTGGTCGCTCTTGTCAGCGGTTTGGCGACCAGTGGTTGGTTTCTCGCTAAGCCCTTTTGATTGAGTTTTTGTGCGGCCCAAATACCCCACACCGGCACAGTCGCATATGAAGATCTTGTTTCACTTTCTCAAATACTGGGGCTGTTGGCACAATTGGACCATTCGGAATGCTTTTCTTTTTGATTCAGCCTCTAATGTTCAGGGACATATTGCTAGGCTTAAAGGTCTCTTGCATTGGCAGATAGATCTCATTCGGCACTCTGACTTACTCCCTCGGGAGGACTTACTTCCCTGGCATATGGCAATTTCCTCTGCATCTTTGCCATGACTTTTGCAACTCTTTTGTCGTTTAGTACTTTATAAATATAACATCCATTACGGAAAAAAAATAGAGAGAGAGAGAGATTCCATGGTGGCCTTTGTATACTCTGCGACTTGATGGCCTCAATGCGCAACTGAGGGTGCATGATATTGTCATTGTTCAAGGGCTTCAACAAGTTTTCTCTTTCATGGTTTCCCACTATTGATTATCTTTGGAGTTTTGTTTTTCCCAATGGTGAACATTGATTTGGCATGCTAACCAAAGCGCCTATTGTACATCTAATTCTTCTTTAATTCTAGCAACCTCAGTCACTTACACACACACGAGTTCCCAGAGGCTATCATCACTTACGAAACCACTTCATCTTCCTTGCATGTTTTGCAGCCCTTCCCTCCTTTATTTGGGATAGCCCGTGGCAAGATTGGATAATTAACGGTTCATTGCGGTTAGACTGGGCTTAAGACTTAAGTTAGATATATAATTTGCTCATTATAGATCACAATTGGCTAGTATTGAAGGGTAATCACACTTGGGTGCTTCACAAGGGAAAGCTTGGTGGAAAGCTGGGGTGATAGTAGTTTGGCTTAACAAAACTCCTTTCAAATACAAAGTATTTTGGAGAATATTGGTGCATGGTCTTTCCCTTGCTTCTACACTATCAAGTCATAATATTTCCAATGGTTGTTGCTTTTTTCGCACAACAAATGAAGAAACCTTTCATCATTGGTTTCTTTCTTGCCCAATTGGTGATGGTTCAATTGGAATCCTTGCTAAAATGATCAGTCTCAACCTATCTCTTTTGATACAAGACCTCATCCACCCTACCCAGATAGGTATTGTTCAAGAAGCTCTTGCACATTCCAAGAGATGGAACCTCATTGTGTTAGTTCCGAGAGGGGAGGGCACCATGTTGAGAATGGTTTTCCCAGAGCAGTGGTTAGAGGTGTATTGACTCTTTATTTCACAACTCATAGGTAGGTTCTTATTTCAACAGTACAGATAACAGATTCAACATTCAAAGGTTGGTGAGACAAGGATGTCCTCTTGCATCCCATCTCGTCCTGATTGTTGCAAAAGGCCATGAGCTCTTTTCTCAGTGATAGAGCTATAGGCATCCAAGGCATTAGACTACCCACCCCAAAGTTTGAGGAGTTGTTGGATGTACAGCTTGTAGATGACACGCTATCTACCTGGATAGAGATGAGAACTTCAAGGCCTTTGTAGCTGTGATGGAGGTTTTCTATGAGCTTCAAAATTTCTTATCAATTAGTGCAAATCCTATGAATTTTGGGTTTGTGACATGGAAACTAATTGGAGAGCACATGAGAATTTCAAGCAGGTTTCTTGTAATACATTAGTTAGATACCTTGGCTATTATGTGGGCATTGATATCACCTCAAAGCAGTGGTTGACACCCTCACTCTTAAGCATAAGGCAGAAGCTACTATATTGGAGCATAGTGAGATTATCACAAGGAAGGTGATTGTGGCTTACTCTTAAGCATAAGGTAGAAGCTATCATATCATACCACACTTTGCTAAAGAAAAAATGGACAACAAATTCCTCTTTATGCATGGCACGTATAATGCATCTTGTAAACAGAGAGTAGAGCCATCAATGGCTGTCAAAACAATCTCCCCAATGCCTCTAACAAGGTAATATGCATTGTTGGCACATTGCACAAACTTGTCAACATGAGCTGCAATAACAAAGGAAAACAAATCCTTGTGGGATGTAATGTGCCTAGAAGCACCACTGTAAAAAAACCAAGTACTAGCATCCTCAGTAGAGCTAAATGCCCTATTAGCCCAAGAAGAGTCATAACTGCAAATGTAGAAACAAAAGTCACGGTCTACAACAAAAGACGTGGACTCTAGTAGTAGAAGGTGCATTAGAAATAGACATCCCTTACTCCTCCTTGGCTATGCGCTTCTTACATTCTGTGATGTAATGACCTACCTTCTTGCAATAGTGGCACTTGCCTTTCTTGGCTTGCATGTTCCCCCAGTTTCTTGCTGCTTTGTAAAGTACATGAACTTCCTGAACTCTATGGAGCATTTTTAGACTGGCTGCCCTTGCCGTTCTGCCTTGCCATAAAAGCCTGTTCAAAGGCTATTATATCCACCCCACTGTTCTTTCTTGTTTACTCTTCTTCTAAAAGCAAACTAACCAACTGAAGGGCCGTATGAAAGGCCAAATAAGAGAGCGGCAATGAATTCAAAGTAATAGAGATCAACTATGCATCTGAATAATACTCATCTACATTCACTAGTTGCTCAAGCAAGTCCTGAATTTTGTTAAGATCATCTTTCATGGAATTGCCTTCATCCATCTTCACATTCCCAAGCTTTTTCTTCAAGAAAGAGATGCGTGTTTCATTTTTTCTAGCAAACATCTATTCAAATGTCAGCCATGCTTCTTGTGAAGAAGCTACAGATTGTATATGCGGGATTATAGACCGCTGAATATTGCCAATGCTATCAGTGACAATGCTTGAGCATCTCGTGTGTCCCAAGCCTTTTGTGCTGCTAATCTTTGGGGAAATGGCTGAGCTAGAGTGTGCCTTTGACCACGTCCTGCTGAAGGAGGTGTTGCAGGAGCCATAACTCCAGGACGAACTTCTTCACCACTAACATAATCCCAAAGATTTTTCACAATCAGCACATTTTTCATCATGAAAGACCATAGAAAATAGTAGTTGCTATCCAATCTATCCTCCTTGGATACATATGTAAATACATCACTCTGTCCTTGATTTCCCATGGTAAATGTCACCGTTTCAAAGAGCACAAGAGCAATAGCTAAAACTAGAATAACCTGGAAATCTGAAAATTTCCAGAAATTACAACAAGCACCGTGCTGTAATTAACAAATCTGATCACACTTTCTCAAAATTGTCCAATGTACACATTAATCAATGCACACAGTGCTCAACAACACAAAAAATGCAAAAGCCCCAAAATTTTGTTGTCCAAAATGCACAATTTCAGTCTGTTTCAGACTGAGCCTGAAGTACATGTACCAATATTTGCATTGAACCCAAAAGTCCCAAATTTCTAGCTCGAATTTCAAGAAATTTCTGCAATAGATGTGTCCCAGACATGTCAAGAGCAGAAATAGCCTACCCGGGCAAAAGCTGCCATCTGAAATTCAAATTTCGAATTTTAAAAAATGGATAATGTCTTCTTTTCTGCAGTAGGTGGAGAGGAGCTTGAGCAGAAACAGGCAACGCTAGTGGGCGGTTGGCCAGGTTAGTGGCCGCGGCTCTAGACAAGGCACAAAGAGCACTCATGACCAAGAGGTGCAAGCGGAAGCTGGGGGTTGTGGCGGCACTGCTGGCTGGTGGCATTGCAGGTGCAGATGGCTAGACAAGCTGGAGGAGACGCTATCAAACAAGCTACAAGCTAAGCATTGCAAGCGACTGCACAGGCAGTTGGGCAGGGGCTGACTTGCAGGCGGTGCAGATGGCTACACTAATGGCGGAGGCAGCAACAGACCAAGCTAGAGTTGAGCAAGAGCTCAACAAGTCTGGATGCTAGTGGTAAAGCTAGACGTGAGCTGTATTTGAGCTTTGATACCAAATGTGAGAGATGGGACCGATCAAAGCTCAGCTGAGAGTACACAGTTGACAATGAAGAGAGTGTAAGAGTAAAGACACGGCTCCCAATGCAATAATCAAAGAGTAATGTGCAAGTACAAAGTATAACCCTTAAACCTTAGGGTTGTTAATGTGCATTTACACCCGAAAGGTGTAAAATACGATAAGTGCTTGAACTATGTAACATAAGTACATAAAATAAAGAAAAATATAACTGGGAAAAAAAACCTCTCATAAGGTGAGTAAAAAGTGTCCCAATGTCCTAGTGAGGATCACCGGTACTCCTCTATGAGCATAGGCATGAGTCAAATCCAACATATTGTTGATACATTTGCATTTATTGTACTCATCATGTGTTGTATAACAAACAACTTCTCATTATCAACTTGATTACTGGTAGATGCATAATTGACACTTGTTTCCAAAAAACTAGGCATTTCAAAAAAATTTATTTCTCTAATCGTTCTTCATGAGACTTCATATGGTTAGAGACACCTGAATCCACATACCATACATCATCAATCATTACTGTTGATCAATTTACTGTATTCATCATGTGTTGTATAACAAACAACTTCTCATTATCAACCTGATTACCAGTAGATGCATAATTGTTACGTTTTCTTCTCCCATTTTTGTTATTTCCAACTCTTCTCTTTTCTGGATAGTCATATGCAATAAGACATTTTTTATCACAATTGTAGCATTCTCTGTTATCATAAAGTGCGTGTCAGATGGGAGAGGATCGAGGTGCAGCTGAAGTGCAGTAGACAGTGTGAGAGTGAGAGACAGAGTTGAGCACGACACCCAATGCTATAGTACTGAATAGAGTGTCTAATGAAAGTACAAATGATAACCCTTATACCTTAGAGTTATAAGGGGCTGTTCACACCCGAACACAGTAAGTGCCCGTAAGTGTGCACCACAAGCACATACAAAATAGTACACATAATCTGGGGGAAAAAACCTCTCCTACCGAGAGTAAAAAGTGCCCCAGTGTCCTAGTGATCACCCGCACACTCCCATATGAGCGTAGGCGTAAGTAAGGCGTGTGAGATACCCAACAAACCCCCCTGGAGTGAAGAGTGATCAAGTGTACAAGGATCATCCGCCACCAAAGGGCGTCAAATTCAAAGCATCGCGAAATGCTTCAAATTTGTCTCGTGGAAGAGCTTTGGTGAAGATGTCTGCCACATTGCTGGTGGTAGGACAGTAGACAAGGCTGATATCACCTGCATGTAGCCTCTCTCTGACAAAGTGGTAGTGAATCTCTATGTGTTTCGTGCGAGCATGAAACACAGGGTTCCGTGCCACTGCAATGGCACTCTGACTGTCAGTATATAAAGGAGTAGGCTCCGTAACAGATACATCCAAATCAGCAAGTAAGCGTCTAAGCCATACGCACTCAACTGCAGTAGTGAAGGCTGCCTTGTACTCAGCTTCACATGACGACGTGGCAACAGTGGATTGTTTCTTGCTAAGCCAAGAAATGCATGACGAGCCAAGAAAGAAACAATTGCCACTAGTGGAGTGACGAGTATCAAAATCACCAGCCCAATCAGAGTCACTGTAAGCATGTAACTGCAGTTGTCCCCCCTTGGCATAAAGCAATCCAAGAGCTCTAGTACCCTGCAAGTAACGAAACACACGCTTCACAGCTTGCCAATGCGACATACGAGGCTGATGCATGTACCTGCTCAAAACTGAAACGGCAAACTGTATGTCTGGCCGAGTGTGGCATAGATAGATGAGACATCCCACTGCTGGAGCATAAGTATGGATATCAAACAAATCACTGTCATCATGTAATGACAGTTTGAGCCCAGGTTCCATGGGTGTACAAACTGGCTTGCAATCCTGTAAGCCAAACTTCTCAAGAAGTTGCCCAATGTACCTTGACTGACATAATCCAATGCCTCTAGCATCATGTACAAACTGGATGCCCAAGTAATAGTGCAAAATACCCAAGTCAGACATGTCAAAAGTTTGCTGTAAATTATTTTTGAATGCTGAAATCTGATCAGCACGTGTTCCAGTGAGCAAAAGGTCGTCTACATATAGACACAAAATCAGCATGGATCCCCCCTCTTTATGTACATAAAGGGTAGACTCAGATGGGCTGTTTACAAACCCCTGACTAAGCAAGAAGGCATCTATCTTTGCGTACCAAGCTCGTGGAGCTTGTTTCAAACCATATAGAGCTTTTTTCAGCTTGCATACTAAATTTTCTGAGCCTTCAACTGCAAAACCAATGGGCTGCTGTACATACACTTCTTCCTGAAGTTCCCCATGTAAGAATGCAGTCTTTATATCCAGCTGATGCACTTTCCAACCAAAATGTGCAGCCAAGGCAATCATAGACCGAATGGTCGTCATACGGGAGGTAGGAGCAAAGGTCTCCTCATAGTCAATGCCCTTTTTCTGTGCGTAGCCTTTAGCTACCAGCCGTGCCTTGTACTTATCTATGGATCCATCTGCATTCCTTTTCAATTTGTAGACCCATTTCGTACCAATGGCACGCTTGCCAACTGGCAAAGACACCAAATCCCAAGTATGATTCTTATGAATAGAATCCAATTCAGCTTGCATGGCTGCCATCCAATGCACACTATGTCGTGCATCCTCAAAACATTCAGGCTCCTCATTATCATGAGTACATGCTGCCATAACAAACTCCATGGAATGTGCTGAATCATGCAGTCGAGTTTGCCTTCGAGTACGACCAGCCAAGGGTGTTTCCAAATGACTATCTCTCATAGTCTGCGTGTACCATCTAGGCACCTGTCTTGCTTCCTGACTGTGTACAAGTTCCTGCTGAATTTCAGTTTCAGCAATGTGCTGATTTACTGCATGTTCCATAGGAGCAGCTGGCTGAACATTAGGTTCATTTGCTGAAGTACCAGCTGAATCACCAAATGTGATGGGCAGCAGCCCTTCAAAGACATCACGGGCAGCCTGATATGTATCAAAACCAGCCAAGGATAATTCTGATTTTTCATCAAATACAACATCCCTGCTGACAAAAACCTTCTTGGTCACGGGATCATAGAGTCTGTAGCCTTTGCTTTCGCTGCTATATCCCATAAAGATGCATTTTACAGCCTTGTTGTCCAACTTCTTTCGAAGTACCTTTGGAATATGGGCATATGCAAGACACCCAAAAGTACGGAAGTGGCCAACAGAAGGTTTGCGGCTGTGCCAAGCCTCAAAAGGTGTGACGGTTTTCAAGGCCTTGGTAGGGCATCTGTTCAAAATGTGGCAAGCGCACATGACGGCTTCCATCCAAAAACTATGAGGCAAACTCTTTGCCTTCAGCATACATCTGGCCATCTCCATGAGTGACCGATTTTTCCTCTCTGCTACCCCATTCTGCTGTGGAGTATATGCAGTAGTGTACTGATGGATAATGCCCTTCTGCTGCAAATAAGAATTCAGCATAGAGGACATGTATTCCCCCCCTCGGTCCGAACGGAGAGTCTTAATCTTGCAACCAGACTGAGTTTCCACAAGTGCACTGAAAGCCAAAAATGCATCATACACTTCTGACTTCTTTTTCAAGCAGTAGACCCAGCACAAACGTGTAAAGTCATCAATAAATGTTACAAAATAGTAACAACCACCCAATGACTGTGTCTGCATGGGCCCACAAACATCCGAATGCACAACCTGCAATCTGGCTGTTGCTCTAAAAGCAACATCACGGGGAAAAGAGAAACGATGCATTTTCCCCAAAATGCAACCCTCGCATAAATGCTCAGGAGGTCTCTCCAAGAGAGGTAATCCATCCAACATCTGAGTACGCTGTAATAGCATCAAGCTGCCATAGTTTACATGCCCCAAACGAGCATGCCATAACTCTGCCTCTAACATAGCAGGAGTAAGAGTGGATGTCAAATATGCAGACTGATCTACCGAAAGAGCATCCAACTCATATAACCCATGACACAGAGAACCTGTCAAGACCAATGTCATGTGTTCCTTGTCACGGACCATGCAACGGTCATCATCAAAGGTGACCTGCAAACCACAACGTGCCATAGAAGAAATGGAAAGCAGATTCTTCTTAATGCCAGGCACATACAAAGCATCCTGTAGGCGGAGAATAGAGCCATCAATGGCTGTAAGCTGAATCTCCCCAATACCACGAACAGGGTATGATGCATTATTAGCACACTGAACAGACTTCCCAACGGGAGGTGCACCAAGAGAAGCAAACAAATCTCTACGAGATGTGATATGCCGTGAAGCACCACTGTCAAAGAACCAAGTGTCAGTATCTTCTGTAGAGCTAAATGCTCTATCAGCCCAAGAGACATCATAACTGCAAGTGTAAAAACAATAGTCCCTGTCTGCAACAAAGGACGCGGACTCACTAGCAGTGGAAGGAGCTGCAGAAACAGACATCCCTGACTCCTTCTTCTTCTCTTTGGCGATGCGCTTCCTGCACTCAGTGATGTAGTGGCCAGGCTTCTTGCAGTAATGGCATTTTCCTTTCTTGGCCTGCGTGCCCCCCTGTTTCTGACTTGTCTGTGAAGTGTTACTACTACCAGAACTCTGCGAAGCATTTTTCCCTTGGCTGTTTTTACCCTTCTGCCTTGACATAAAAGCCTGCTCAGAGGCTATACCATCCACACCACTGTTCCGTCTAGTTTGCTCCTCCTCTAGAAGCAAACTGACAAGCTGAATGAAAGTGATGGGCTCTTTCGAAATCCTCATAGTGAGGTTCAAGGCAGTATGAAAAGCCAAGTAAGAGGGAGGCAGTGAATTCAATGTCGTAGAAATCAGCTGCGCATCTGAGTAGTACTCATCCACATTCATGAGTTGCTCCTGCAAGTCCTGAATTTTGTTGAGATGATCCTGCATAGAATCACCCTCATTCATCTTTAGAGTCTCTAGCTCTTTCTTCAAGAAAGAGATGCGAGTCTCATTCTTTCCTGCAAACATCTGCTCCAATATCAACCAAGCTTCTTGTGAAGAAGCTGCTGAACGAATATGAGGAATGATAGAACGCTGAACTGCCAATGCAATCAGCGACATAGCCTGTGCATCCCGTGTATCCCAAGTTTTCTGAGCTGCAGTTCTTGGGGGAAGTGGCTGAGCGGGCTGAGGTGGAGGGGGCTGAGGTTGCCCTCTTGCACGTCCTCCTGGAGGAGGAGTAGCGGGAGCCACAACTCCCGGTCGTGCTTCCTCTCCACTGACATAATCCCACAAATTTTTTGCCACTAATACATTCTTCATCATGAAAGACCAAAGGGAATAATTGTTCCCATCCAATCGGTCTTCCTTGGACACATAGGTGAATACATCTCCTCCCTGATTCGCCATTATTTCCCAAAAGGCAATAGAGCAATGTCAATGCAGTACGGGCTGGAAATCTGCAAATTTCCAGAAATTGCAGCAAACACAAGTCTGCAATTAATGTGCAAAGGGTACTCTGTCAAAAAAAACTGTCACTGATGCACGCTTTCCAAGGTGCAATTAGTGCTCAGCAGCACTAAAACATCAAAAGCCCCAAAATTTTCTGCCCAAAATTTCTGTCACAAATGTCTGTTACAAAAGCCCCAAAATGTGCATTCAATGTGTCACAGACAGACACAGCACGTTTCCCAATGCTGAAAACTGAACCTGCTGTTCAGCACGTTTCCCAATGCTGAACCTGAACCTGTTGCACGAACTCCTGTGTAAAAGAAAAGTGCAGAATGTTACCTCTGCGTGTTGACGACGGGCACGATTCCCGAGATAATGACTGCTGGGTACAGTCGGACTGACGCACAGGTACAGGCGCGCAGGTCCAGTGACACGCGCAGGCAGGACTGGGCGCACGCTGGGCAGAGGAGGCGGTACCCAGGACTGGGTGGTGGAAACAGGTGGCGCGCTGGCAGCTGGAGCTGACGGCACAGTCTAGCTCAGCGCAGGGAGGCTGCGCAGGCAGACTGACAGGCGAAGGGGCACGCTGGGCAGACACAGGGCAGAGGACACGCTGGGCAGAGGTGGCAGCACGCAGGTACAGGTGGCGCGCTGGGCAGGGCGCGCTGTGCAGGACAGATAGCACGCTGTGCAGGACACGCACAGGTACAGGCGGCTGGGGCAGAACTGGCGGGGACTGGCTGAACTGGAGTGGGCTGCAGACTGCAGACTGAAGACTGCTCTGAGCTGAGCTCTGATACCAAATGTCAGATGGGAGAGGATCGAGGTGCAGCTGAAGTGCAGTAGACAGTGTGAGAGTGAGAGACAGAGTTGAGCACGACACCCAATGCTATAGTACTGAATAGAGTGTCTAATGAAAGTACAAATGATAACCCTTATACCTTAGAGTTATAAGGGGCTGTTCACACCCGAACACAGTAAGTGCCCGTAAGTGTGCACCACAAGCACATACAAAATAGTACACATAATCTGGGGGAAAAAACCTCTCCTACCGAGAGTAAAAAGTGCCCCAGTGTCCTAGTGATCACCCGCACACTCCCATATGAGCGTAGGCGTAAGTAAGGCGTGTGAGATACCCAACAGTGCGTTCTATCTACCGCATCCTCTATGGCTCCCCCTCTACTCTTGTGATTCATGAGATTGCCCTTGACTTTGCCCGTAATAGCTACCACTACGGCCTTTATCACAACCTCTACCTCTACTTGTGTTAGAGTAGAATATGTGTTCTGAAGTGTTCTTGCCTTATAATGAGGATGCAAAGTCAAGGATGGTGTCTCTTGTGTTAATGGAGATTCGAAACTTCTTATACCCCTCATTTAGACTATCTACATATATAGCCACTATATCATCAAACCCGTATTTTAATAGAGATTCAAGAGCTTCAACAATGCTCTTAAGCTTCAATGCATAGTCATTAATAGACAGATTTCCACGCCATATATAGTTACATTCTTAAACATATTTTCAAAGCAATGCAAGATCGGACTATGAGATATATGACAACCTTAAGGTTGCAAAGAGACAGAGAGGATGATGCAGGGTCATAGAAGTATGTGGCAGGCCAAGGAAGAATGGAATGTAAAAAGAGATTAGTTTGCATCAAGTCATAGATGAACCTTTCAATCACGAAAAATAACGACCTTAATTCACACACAGGTCCGCACCCTTAGTATGATCGGAGGGGAGTAAGGATAGGCATGCACCGCAATTACCTCATTTTAGTTCATGCAAAATAGATGATAATTATTTGTTGGACTTTTTGACAACAACCTCTTTGGGCCAGTATCAGTGCTCGAAAAAAAACTTGGGTATAGTGCATTGTTTAACTCTGACTTCAATTGCAAATTTCTAGCTTTGGTATTTGTACCAAATAGTTTGACCAAGTTATTCCATGCTTTTACAAGACTATCTGCATCATGTATATGCCTAATCATGCTGTCTAAAATATTGATAGAAAGCCAATACATAACTTTTTAAGTACCCTGGTTCCATTCCTTAAATGCCTTGGCCATGCTCAATCATGGCATTTTCCTCTAATAACTCTCGAACCCCAACATTTTCTTCTTCAATGTAGTACCAATAACATTTACCCATAAGGAAATTGGTCAATTAAATTTGTCACTAACAATTTGATTAAATCCCTCTAACATAGTGCACTGAAACCCAAAAAAACTGCTTTTATCAATAACCTACTACTTCACGTAAACTATCACCCATATTGAACTTAGTACATAGGCATACCCTAAGCAATACCTATAATGTTTGACAGTCTACAAATATTGTCTACCATAACCGACACCTACAACCTATATGTGAAACGATAAGGTTTACATTGTTGTAAACCTTATTGGATTCACACACGAATAATATCTAACTCCTGAATGAAGGCCGAAACGCACCTCGAATGCGAGATTGACCACATAGGCTCAGACCAAAGGTCTATCTTAGCACTCCAAGCTCACGAAGATGGCTTGCCAATCGAAGATTATATAAGAGAGATCTCTACATGTGTTTTTCACAGCAAGACTTCCTTGTAGACTTTTGTGCTTGTGGCTCAAAGCTCCCCACTTGAACGCCACTTTGATACCACGAAGAGAGAGAGAGAGAGAGAGAGCTTAAGCTCTTGCAAGATATACACAACATAGAGAATTTACATAAGATAGGAAACTGAAAACCCTAGCCTTGCTTCTTCTTCTTCTCCACTATAACAGTCTACCAAAAATAAGGAGAGAGTATGACATACATAATATACAAGCATTTTATTGTATGAATACACTAACTAGAAAGATGACTTGATAGATATCCCATAACTCAAGTAGGTAGACTAACCGATGTCCAGCTGTAAACTATCACTGGAATGATATGTCAATGCAAGTACCAACCATGTCAATGATATGAATGAGGAAACGGTCATTTAGGTATGTGATGTTGAGCTAAGAAATGCATTCCACACTGATTAGCCTTTTAAACTACCCCAAAACATGCTTATTTAATAAAAAATACAAAATTGTTGCTTGGTTCGAGAGAGTTTCTATGAAATCTTAATTTGGGAGGATCCATCCATAACTATAAATAGATAGGCTGCCCCTATTATGGGAGCACTAGATTGTGCTCCAGAGACTAGACTAAATGCAAGATTTGTTACAAGAATTCTGATTACAAGATAATCCCACGTAGGGGCACAAGGTACAATAATGATAACAAGATACGAGAAATCCCACAATCTAGGACCGTAGGTATAGACAATAGGATTCAATAGGATATGAAGGATCCCATAACTCGGGACTGTAGGTATGGATACAATATATCAGGATCGCAAGATCTCCCTCAACGAAGACGAACAAAATACAAGACAATACTAGACAAGATCTCGTACTACAACATTACAAGGTGACAAAACAATAGAACTATAATGGAAGACAATACAAGACTAAATACCATGTCTAGATAAAAATTAGAATTGGAACTCGAAGTTACTTGGAGGTCTGGACTCCTTGAGCTCCCAAGATTGGTATTGGTAAGATTGAGGAGCTCCATGGCAAGCCCCTCCTTTTGTAGGTGTTGGAGGGTGGTTAGAGATCTTCTAGAATGTTCCATGATGACATCATCGATGATGCAAACAATGACATGGCATATCTTCTAAAAGGTTCTATGATGACATGGCAAGGGTGGGTTCATATGGTTGGCTCGAGGATATCTTGTTAAGGGTGCATTCGCATGGGGTGTGGCTTCATATGGCATGAGCAAGAATTGATCCGTATACTTGATCATGTTATGTCCATGACAGCCCCCATTTAGTCTTCATCCCTTCTATGCAAGTTTTCCATGTTCACATGAAGATCTTCACCATCAACCTTCCTCCATGTGACTATCCAACCTTTGTGACTATTACCACCACTCCATCTGTTGCTCCAGCCTGTAACGATTGTCCTTTCAACTACCACCTGATACCTAGTGCTTCTTCCATTGCTGCGTTTGGCCCTAGATAGCCATTGCCATCCCTTGTCGACATCTCTTTTGCTGCGTTTGACAGATTCAATCATCGCCAACATCCTTGTGCATCTCCATTGTTGTCGCCAAACATCCTACTGCTTCCGATGATCTATGGTTTGGTCTTTTGCACCCTTTAACGCACTTTGACTGGTGGTTAGAGCACTCAAGTTCCATCTTTGGTGGATGTCACACTATGACACTCACCGCTCTACCCTTGAGCATTTTGTAAACTCTTACATTCATTTATTGCATTGATTCATTCACTTCAGAGTTCTCCTTTTCTCTCTCTCTTTGTGTTTGCATTTTTGAGTTTTGTGTTTTGTGTTTAGGGTTTGAGTTTTGCATGTCACTGTTTGTCTTTGCATTTTTGTCATGGTTGTACACTTTGTGTTTCCTCAGTGCAAACCCTACTAGTTTCTTCACACGAGTGTAAGCTCATGTTGAGCTTAACATCTCAACAGATTAGGCTCTTCACAAAGATGATATTCTTCTTGCAATGGTAGCTAGCAAGAAATGTGTGTACTTTCTCAATACAAGAGGATGGTAGACTCAAGAGGGAGGATCTAGATAACTTGGAGTTCACAAGACGATCTCAATAGAGGATTAGGGTTGTGGCCCATTGTGACGTGACTTAGTACCTAGATGCAAATCTTAAGACGTGCATGATGGATAGTTGGAGGCATTAGGCATGCAAGAGGAGGCCTCTTTAAAGACTATAGTGGGACCTTGGGGAGTGGATATGGAGGGATCCATCTATAGAGAAACCTACGAATGTTCCATTTTTTAGAATTTGGACACACCACTAGATTCGGAGGAGGATATGAAGAAGCAAGATCAGAGTGGTGATAGCAGTGACTCAACACTGGAATGGATAAGGCATATAGTCATCTTTCCTCGCTAGCTTCTGAAGAGATTGGAGGACAATTTTAGACCAAGAAAGATCTCTCTTTCTTTGGTTACTAGCGCACATGAATTTAGCAATTGGTACATGGCTTGGCGATGGTAGAGACCATGTCCTTTGCGTCACATGCCAAGAGCTAGAGGAGACACAAAGACATTGCATTTGCAATTGCCCTAGGGCTTGGGAGGTTTGGAGGAGAGCTCTTAGGATGGTGTTTCATGGCACTGCATACTCTATTATGATTGTTACATGAAGGATGCACTACAGACCTCCTGATTGGTTATTCATTTAGGCCTTATAATAGATTTCCCTTTGTTGTATTTATTTTTTGGTACAGAAGTCCCTTACAGGGCTGCTTTGTACTTTGTATTTTGCTTTGTAATACTTTGTCCTGAGGGGATTTATTAATAGAACTTTCTCTTCTTTGGGGGAAAAAAAAGAGAGCAAAAAACAGAATTTTCTTTTCTTTCAAAAAAAGCTACCTCAATAATTAAATTTTTTAACTGGTGTTGCTGATCAAGAGACCGGATTGACCACAACAAATCTGCTCTTTCTTGATGAAACTCATGTATAGTATCTTGGATCTCTGTTCTTAGAGCAGCAATATCAACCTTACTTTGCTGATACCTTGCCATCAAACGCTTCAGTTTCCGTGTTTTGGATTCCAAATCTTCTTCCATAGTACTGCACTTTTCCTCTGCCATAAGTTGTGCTTCCTGTTATTGGCAGCAGTTAATCAAATCTTTCTTAATAGAAAATAAAAGATGTATGCCTTAGCTATGTACAAACTGCTGCAAAAGACCAGCTTAGGTGCAACCTTCCCAAAATGCACGAGGAAAGCTTGCATGATTATGCAGGGGATTTTATAGACAATACCTCCAATTCTGCAATTTTCCGTTGGCGCTCCTCGTCTATGCTTTCTTTTTCTTGCAATCGCTGTTCAACAATAGCAAGCTCCCTTTCTTTTTGCCTGGCTTTCTCAATTAACAATACACTGTCAGTATTTGTGCCATGCAAAAGTTTCTCCTCCAGAGCTTTCAATTTACTTTCTAGTATTGCACGGTCTTCCTTCCCCTTTGACAGTTCCTGTTAAGGCTGAAGTCAAATGTCAGATTGTTAAGATACCAGGTCCAGAAAACTATAGGTACCAAACCATACAAGTTATTCAGCCATTATATACCAACTCTACAATAGAACATTCAACAGATTGAAATGAAAAGCTGCTCTCTTCTTGTTTTCTTATGACTGATAAAAGTATCGGAATCTATGAGTGTTACACTGCATTGTAAACTGTGCAGTTGCCATGGGACTTTGTGTCATTAGGTAGTCTTCCACACCTCTTCCCCCTCCCTTCTTTCCCACCCCTTTTTTACACTCACCCCTCTCCTCTCCCTCCACCCCCTGAGTTCCTTCCCAAGCCTCTAAGTCTGTGTTTCCTCGAGCTCCCTTCCCACCCTCTTTTTACACTCACCCCTCCTATCTGCCTCCACCCCTCCATTCCTTAGCCAGCCTCTCTAAGTTTGGGTTTTCTTGACCTCCTCCCATCAAAACTGTGAAGCCTAATTCTTGAGAATCCCTGCACGTGTACAATTTAATAACCCTACCTTAAGGCCCTCATGAGCAGGTTTTTGAATAATAAAGCTTCATGGCAGCTACTATGACAACATCTACTGCTACCTGTTTAAGTCTCACACTGAAGAAGAAAGTGCAGCAGCTCTTGCAAATGGCAATCTCTACACTCAAAGCCACATCATATTACCACCACACCACATGGATATGTTAAGCTAAAATATGCATTACTTGCTGATTAGCCTCTTAGACAGCCCCAAAACGCACTAAAAATGCTATTTTAGAGTAAAACCCTAAAACGGGGAGCGGTTTGAGAGAGTTCAATGGAAACCCTAAAACGGGGAGCAGTTCGAGAAAGTTTAGTGGAAACCCTAATTTTTGGGGCGCCCTTCCACATCTATAAATAGGCAGGCTGCCCCCATGCAGCAATCATCCTTCTTTGCAGGTTACACTACCCCACACACCCTCTGTTGCTGTTGGCGCCCAGTTTCCAGCCTGCAGCCCGCCTCCATCTGCTGTCCAGCCATCATCAACTGCAGCCATATCATCTTCAGCCTGTCCATTGCTGTAGGCGACAGCTCTCAGCTGCTGGCGACTGCACCAAACTGTCCCAAACTGCTGTTCAGCCTGCTGTCCATCATCTCCAGGGTCAGCCAGCCTGCGTTTTCAGCATTGCAGACTCTGACACTCTCAAACACTGTTTCAGCCTGCTGTTTATAGCAGACTGTGCACAGTTTCCAGCCCCCAATCGATGGTACACTGCTGCGTTTACCAGTTCCTAGCCTCTAGACTGCTACGTTTTGGTGACCAGCCTGCTGTCATTCACTATTCAGCACTCCTACACTCCGACTGGTGGTCACAGACTTGGGCTCCGTCTTCAGTGGACATCACACTCCGACATTGCTCTGCCCTTGAGCACACTGTACACTCTTACATTCATTTACAGCATTCATTCACTTCAGAGTTGTGTTCTCTCTCTCCCTTCTTCTGTTTGTGTTTGAGTTTTGAGTTTTGAGTTTTGCGTTTAGGGTTTGAGTTTTGCCCTCTATGTCTGTGTCTGTGTCTTTGTGTTTCTGTCATGGTCATACACTCTGTGTGTCCTCGGTGCAAACCCTAGCAGTCTTCTTAACAGGATATGCATAGGTCCTGTGCTATGAGAGTTGCCATTGACCAATTTAGACTATCACTGCTTGCCCTTGAGATTGAGGTAGGCAAAGCAACATGTGTGGCTAGCAAGGAGAAGATATGCAGGCTTTGCCATCTACAGGGTAGAGTCACAAGAGCATTACATTTGTACATGCCCAGTATGCTATGCATTGGAGGGGATACCCATTGCTTGTTTATGGAGGGTTTTTCCACTAAAGTGATAAACTAACCTTGATCAAAAATGTCCCGGCCTTTTTCTCAGAAGTGACAAAGCTAGAGAGACATCAAGAGACATCAAGAGGAGCTCTTCTTAAGGTACAAAAGGTTAACTAATTTTAATCCCCTTTTTCGGCTCATTAAAACATCCCCAAAACTCAAATATTAAGTGTCCCAATAGTGTCCAGGCACCAAATTTGATTCACCCAAAGTGCCCAAGCACAACCCTAGACAATTGGTTGGGCTAATGTGTCTATAAATAGGGATCTTTCCAGCCACTTTGCACATCCTGCAACCATCATTCTACAGTTGCAACACCCTCACCATTGCTGTCCCCCAGTGGCCAGCTGCTCCACCTACTGCTGCCAGCAGCCTGCCACCATCCCCACAACTGTTCACTGTCCAGCAAGCCATCCTACTGCCACAACCTACTCTAGCTGCTGCCAACCTGTTCTCGGCTGACTGTGTGATGTTTCCAGCATCAGACAACTGCATTTTGCTGCTGGCTCCTTGGATCACCCTAACAACTGTGTTTTCTCCTCCAGCGGCTTTGTTTGCTGTTGTCCACTTCTCCCAAAATGCTAGAGCTGAGTTTTCTTCTTCTCCAGCTGCAGTAGCATCCTCTGACATCCAAGCTTTGCTGTTGTGCTGCTTGGGGATCATCTGGAGGTTGTCACCATTGACTCCCTCCACTTGGCCTTCCTAGAGAGACTGACTGACACCGACAGTGGCTTGAGTTTTTCTTTGCTCTTTGGACATATATTACTTTATTCAGTTCATTGAGCTATTCCTTTACTCCACCCTTATGTGTTTTGTGTTTTCATGAGTTTCTGTTTGAGTTCCGTTGTTCTAGTTGAGTTCATGCATGCTTTGTGTTTTCTTTGCAAACCCTAAGGTATTCTCCTCACATGGTATCAGAGCTAATCTGAGACTAAGAGTTACACCAAGTGAACTTCACTCACTTTTGATATCTATTCTAATACTCCAAAACCCTCCTCGGAGCTTTGTCTTCTATCAGTTCAAGCTCTCAGGAATTCATATTCATCTTCAGCAATGAACTCATGGCCTTTTGAGTTTTGACTTTGACAAGCCATCTGGAAGTACCACACAGTCGAGAAAGGCAGTTAACAAAAATCCAGAGTCTTTTTCCATGAGAGAATGGGACCACCATGGACCAAGAGGGACATCCTATGGCCACTCCAATCTAGTCAAGTTCTCACATTTCTTTTAACGATAAAGTCTTTCATCTTGATTTAGCTTATGTGTAGCCAAACATAAGTTACCACAAAAATTTTGAGGCACAAAACTATGTGAACTACAACATTGAGGTGCCTATCTTAGAACTTGATTTACAAGTGATTACTTCCAATGGTTCTTTGTTAAATGATGCATCTCATGTCACACCCACAAATGCTTCCACACACACACACTAATCTTTCCTATCTCTCCCTCCCATTTTGTTATCTTGGAATACCCTACCGAGACTATTGGTACCACACACACAAAGGCTTTGATTTCATTAGACTTTGCTCCCGGCCATGTTCTTGTTAGTAGGGTTGTCAACTCATGTGAGTCTGTGCATGCCAGATGGACTGGGCATTTTAGTTTGTATTTTAGGCATTATTTTAGTGATTTTTTGTATGGCACTTGTGGCATTTTATGCCAATCGACCAACATTAAATGCTGGCCGACCGGCTGCCATATTCGGCATATTTTGGGCCTATGTATTCTGTGGCTCCTCCTCCTTCCATTCAGTCATCATCATTCTTCACGTGATCTTCTTGTTGGAAAGAGGAGCCATTGCTAGTGCCTTGGAGCTAGAGAGACAATGTTGTATTCCTCATTCTTGTGTTTGGTATATGGATTCTATTTCCCAAGCATATCTCCAAGTTCTTTTCTTTTGTAGTGTTCTTCTATTTTCTCTCTCTTTTGTCTTGTGCTCAGCAATTTATTTCAGCACTTATCTATGCTTCCATTGTTGCACCACTTCTGACATGGTATCAGATTGCAAGATCTAGGTTCTTGCTATGATTTTTATGTTGTTTACAAGTCTTTCTTCCCCCTGCTGATCAAGCTTGCGTTTTTCAGACCAGCAACCTACATGTTCAGCCTATACCTAGATTCCAGCCGGCAATCATCAGTTTGCTCCATTAAATGCTCCATCGGCCTGTGTTTTTTCATTTTCTACCCCTATTCGTGGCTGGGCGAGTGTTTGTACATGCTGTTTTTGCTATTTCTGGCAGTTTTGACTAGTTTTATTTCATTTTCCAGCAGTTGGCCTTCGTTTTTGATCAGGTTTTTGGTTACACTGTATGTGAACTCTCATTTTGTGAAGTCTTTGGTGAGGGAGCTAGCACCTCCACTCCTCAGTGATGGACAACTCTAGATGTAGTGGATCTCGGATGTATTCAACATACATTCAGGGTACTATAGTTGACAGTATGTTTGCCAGGAGATCACTATTCAGTGTACTAGTCACTATGTTTGGTATGCAAATGGGTATTGTGACATTAATGTGATATTAAAGTGATATTTAATGTCACATTCAATGTTTGTGACCTTAATGTCACATTAAATATCACTTTAATATCACATTAATGTCACAGGGTCTGGCCAGCAATAAACTAGGCAAGGCTGGGAGGTGAAGGGATCACTCGTGCTCATTCATCCCGACTGTTTTTTCTCTGGCTTTTATGGTCTTCTTCAGAGTCATCTGTCATTGGTATCAGAGCCATTCGTGAAGTTCCTTTCAAGCGAGGCCAGGCGAATTGACGGATTAGCAAGGCCAGGCGAATTGACGGATACGTCTGAGGCTAGGCGAAATGACAGATACTGTGACATTAATGTCACATTAAATATCACTTTAATATCACATTAATGTCACATTAATGTGATATTAAAGTGATATTTAATGTGACATTAAGGTCACAGATACGTTACCCGTCATATGTCATTACTGGCTGAAAAGTGAGACATCGTAGGAAGGAGACGCCGAAAAGCATGACAAGCCGTAAGGAAAAGTGAAAGGAGTGAGACGCCATAGCGGGACGTCTCTTTACGTGAGACGTCGCAGGGAGATTAATGCGTGAAAACAGAGTTCACGTGCCTCACGCGTGCCTCACGTCATACAAATCGTTTTGGAAGAGAGCAGTTTTATGTAACTCACGTTACACCAATTGTTTGGGAAGAGCAATCATTCAACAGTTCGTCACCAGCTGACTGAAACTAGTCACACTCGTCCTACAAATAAAGAAATATTGGTGGTTCACGTGATAGTCCCGTTTTCTGCAGAAGAACTTCATTTCCAGCGTGACTGGTCTAGTCCGGGAAGGCAAATTTTGTTCCTTACTCTTCGGGTTTATTTACAAAACCAGCAACAATTGCCTGCCATTAAAACCAGGGAAGTACTTTACTTTGTATGCAAATTTCTTATTTTTGCTTTCCAATTCCAGTGTATTAATGGAAGAAAAAGGGAAAGAGAGAGTAATGGAAGGTTCTAGTTCTGGGGACCACCCTATGGTAGATCCCCATGAACCAGAGATGCAAGAAGAACAGTGGGAAGAATTTTTTGCTACACGAGAACAATTTGATGATCTTACTGCTCGTGTACAGGCTCAGGGGGTTCAAATGGAATTTATAACCCAAACACTCACTGAAATAAAATCTCAATTAACTTTATTGTTAGAAAGAGATAAAAATAAGATAGAAACCTCGGATGTCCCATCTTCATCGAAAGATTTAGATGTGACTATGCGAGATCCTAAGTAACCCCACCACAAATAAATATCACTTTAATAACACATTAATGTCAAATTTCCTTCCCCTTAAGAATCGGTTTCGTCCTCAAAAACGATACTTGAAAGGTCTAACTGTAAATTGGGAAACCTTTTCTTTAAAGTACTTGCTCGCTCCCATGTTGAGCTTTCTTCTGAACAATCTTTCCACTTAACCAAACATTCTTGATAAATAGTATTCCTTGTTCATCTATTACGAACATTTAATATTCTTTCTGGTTCATGTGGATTAGATTGGTCATTTAATAGCTCCTCAATATCATCATTTAAGATTAGATTATCCAAGTCACCCAGCTTCTTCCTTAATTTACTTACATGAAAAACTGGATGTATTTTACTACCAGCAGGTAGTTGGAGCTTGTAAGCCAATTCTCCCACCTTTTTAAGTATTATGAAAGGACCACAATACCTTGGTGAAAGCTTTGGACATTGTCCCTTTTTCATAGTTTTAGTTTGTTCAGGCACCTTAAGATAGACCAATTCTCCTTCTTCAAAGGAGATATCTCTTCGGTGAGGATCTGCATATGCTCTAGCTCAATTTTGAGCCTTTTTAATATTTTCTTGAGCAAATTTTAACATATTATTCATATCCTCCAAAAAGTCTTTGGCTGCCTGAACCTTTTCCTTATACAGTCCTACTGCAAAAGGAGCTCTGGGTTGAAACCCATACATTAATATAAATGGACTATATCCAGTGGAAGAGTGCTTGGCACTATTATATGCAAACTCTGCTATCGGTAGATACTCTTCCCAATTAGTTTGCCTTTTACTTACATATGCCCTAAGCATATCCTCAAGGATTTGGTTAACCCTTTCAGTTTGCCCATCTGTTTGCGGGTGATCCGCCGTACTCATGCTAAGTTTAGTATCCAATTTCCTAAATACCGCACGCCAAAATTGGCTATCAAATTTTCTATCCCGATCAGAAACTATATTTGCCGAAAGGCCATACAATCGGTATATGTTCTCTACGAACAATCTAGCCAATTCTGGTGTTTTAACATCAGTTGAAGTTGGAATGAACCTAGCCATTTTGGTTAACCTATCCACAATCACCCACACAAAGTCGTGCCCCCTCTGTGTTCTGGGTAAAGCAACAATAAAGTCCATGGAGATACTCTCCCATTTTCCCGAAGGAATCTCTAGTGGATGGAGAAGTCCTCCCATTTTTAATCTTTCAACTCTATTAACCTGGCATTTATTACATTTGACCACATAGTCAAGGACGTCCTTATTCATTCCAGGCCAATAGAATTGCCTTTTAATAAGACTATAAGTCTTATTAACTCCTGGATGTCCCGCGCTAGGGGTATCATGACACTCAAAGAGTATCTGGCGCCTTATATCTATATCTTTCGGGACACATACCCTACCCTTGTAGAGTAAATGACCATTATCAATGGTAAAATTCTTCCACTTGAATCCGGTTTGAGCAACCCCTAATGCTCCATTTCCTTGTTGAACATCCTCAGATATTCCTTCCTCAGTAGAAGCACTTTCATTTGGATCCCCATTTATTATTGCTTCCCATATGTTGAAATATGCCGAATCAACCTGGTATTTCCCTTTTAAAGATTCAAGCAAGTTGGAAGTGAACTGAGTAAAACTCAATTCATTAATGATAGGCATTCTGCTGAGTGCATCAGCTACTATATTATACTTTCCTTTTCTATATCTTATCTCATAGTCGAACTCTTGGAGGAGTTCGGCCCATCTGGCTTTACGCCTGTGTGAATCTGGTTGATCATTAAGCCACTTAATGCTTTCATGATCCGATAAAATCAAAAGTTTGGCACCGTACAGATAGTGCCTCCATTTCTTCATTGCATGTACTATTGCATACAGCTCCCTCTCATAAACAGAATAATTCTGTTTTGCACGGTCTAATTTCTTGCTTTCAAAAGCAACTAGTCGACCTTCTTGTAATAAGACCGCGCCTATTGCCTTATCATTGGCATCAGCTTCAACCACAAATGGTTTATTGGGATCCACAATTAATAATACTGAAGCTGTAGCAATAGCTACCTTAAGTTTTTGAAAACTTTCATTTTGGTCTGTTCCCCAATTAAAGCTCTTTCCTTTCCCTTTAAGTTGGTCAGTCATTGGAACAGCTATTTTGGCATAATCTCGAATGAATCTACGATAAAATCCAGATAAACCTAGGAAGATCTGCAGCTCTTCCCGGTTCCTTGGAGATGGCCATTCAATAATTGCCCTTACTTTTTCTGGATCCATGTTGATTCCCTCTTTCGAGATAATATGCCCCAAATATTTGACCTCTTGTGCAAAGAATTCACATTTAGTTTTCTTCGCATAAAGGGAATGTGTTCTTAACAGTCGAATACTAATCGTAAGTGTTCCAAATGTTCTTCTCTTGATTTACTAAAGATCAAGATATCATCCAAGAAGACTACTACAAAATGTCCTAGATAGAGCCGTAAAACACTATTCATCAGCTTCATAAAGGTAGCTGGTGCGTTAGTGAGGCCAAAAGGCATCACCAAAAAATCATAATGCCCGTATCTAGTACGAAATGCTGTCTTGGGAACATCTTGTGCCTTAATTCTTACTTGGTGATAGCCTGATCTTAAATCTATCTTTGTGAAGAATTTTGCCCCTTGCAATTGATCAAAAAGATCTTCCATTCTGGGCATAGGAAATTTATTATTCACCGTTATTTTATTAAGTGCTCTATAGTCAATACAAAGTCGCATAGAACCATCTTTTTTCTTTACTAATTAAATTGGTGAAGTCCAAGGTGGATTACTGGTTGTATAAACCCTTTATCAAGGTAATCCTTAATTTGTCTTTCAACTTCTTGATGTTGTGTTTCACTTAACCTATACGGTGGTTTAGAAATAGGGTGTGTATCCTTATTTGTGTCAATTGGGTGATTTATATCAGCCCTATCTGGTGGAAGGCCACTTGGTAAATCAGAAGGAAACACATATTTAAAATCATCTAACAAACTACTTAATTCATTATTAACATTCAACTCACAAACATAAGAAAATTGTTGCTTTATATTACAGAAAGTAAAAGTGTTCTGTACAGGAAGAGACCATAACATATATACCTCACAAACTTCCTTCTTTATCAGCCTCTGAACTTCAGTAGAAGACAGCAAAGGATTATCAGATACTTCATGTTCACCTTGAATGACAAAAGTCTTACCATCCCTTTCAAATTCCAGTGTATTATGATGGTAACTACGTTTTAAGGATGGTTCCAATCCCCATAGCCACTCCCTCCCTAGAGCAATATCAGCTCTTTCCATGTTCATAATTTGGAAATCAAGTTTATCTTTATATCCTTGAATCTCAATTTCCAAATTGGATACCATTGTATCCCATATTTTATTGTCTTGGCCTTGCATCATACGAACAACATATTGATGCCCACTCTTTTGTTGGGGAAGTTTCAATTTTTTGACAAGTGCATAATTTATAAAATTATGTGTAGCAGAGTCATCAATCATGACTCTAACCCTTTTTCCAGCTATCAATCCATGTACTCTAACTAAATCATGTGGCCCAAAAGTAGGCTGCCACATAGAAGTTGACATACAACACTTGTGTTGTACATCCATGTGCAGGACCTCTAAAGATTTATACCTTTCATGCCCCTTTAATTCTAAGGTTTGCACTTCATGGATTTGTTTTTCTTTTCCCTTGCCCTTGTCCTTATCCTTTCCTTTGTCTTCCCCCTTTTTCTTTTGAGGGCAATTCCAAGCAGCATGGTTAGGGGATAGGCAATTGAAACACAACTTTTCTTTTTTGGCCTTATCAAAGTCATCAGGACTTAACTTTGGCCTCACATATTGTTTCTTTTCAAAAGGTTGTTTTTTATCCTTAAAAAATGGCATTTTTATTTTAAATTTATCCACAAATTTTGAGGTTTCCAATTCCTTAGACTTGGGCTCCGTATCAGTGAGACTAGTGAGTGTACCTGGACGCACACTATCTTCATTGATTAATGCAAATTTAATTGCCTCTTCCAGCGTCTTAGGTGAACTCCTTTTTACCTCCTTTTTATAGGCTTTATCTAGTCCCCTAATGAATCCTCGTCTTTTGAAATTCATCTATTCCTTCCAATTTGAGGATTATCTCACCATATTCCTCCAGATATGTCAGCAGGGGTCTTCCCTTTTGTCTGACATAATCCCAATCTTCCCAATTTCTTTCCATTTCATTTTCAGGAAGGAATTCTTTCAAAAAGACGGATTCAAATTGAGCCCAAGTTTCAGGTATTTTATTTGCCTCCTTTAAAGTTCGCCACCACTTATATGCTTTGGGCCACTGGACAGCAGATGGAGATGGGCTGCAGGCTGGAAACTGGGCGCCAACAGTAGCAGAGGGTATGTGAACTGGTGTAACTTGGAAACAAGGATGATTTCTGAATGGGGACTGCCTGTCTATTTATAGATGTGGAAGGGTGTCCCAAAAATTAGGGTTTTCACTAAACTTTCTCGAACCGCTCCTCGTTTTAGGGTTTTCATTGAACTCTCTCGAACCGCTCCCCGTTTTAGGGTTTTACTCTAAAAGAGTATTTTTAGTATGTCTTGGGGCTGTTTAAGAGGCTAATTAGCAAGTAATGCATATTTTAGCTCAACACCCCCTCTCAAGCCCAAAACTAAGCCGAAAGGTTGGGCCAGCCATTGTGATGTTGATGTACCCCAAGGCGTCCCATCCCAAAGCAGCAAAGGCATCGGACAAAGGGTGCACGTCAGCTGCCCAGTGGCCTACCAAGACTACAGAGGCGATGATTATCTTACCAAGGGAATCCAAATAGTCACTCTAGAGAGGACAAGGCATCGGACAAAGGATGCACGTCGGCTACCTAGTGGCCTACCAAGCCCTTCAAAGGCGGATGGAACTACATTGAACTTTTTTTTTGTTTTTTTAAAAATAAGTGTGGTAAATTTTATGGGATGTGGCCGATTGAGGAATAGTGACCCAAAAGACGGGAGTAGAGAGGGTACACCCAACACATCACAAAACAGTACAAGCTAACCCATACACTCAGGGTATCAATGACGAGGAAAAGTAGGTGATGAGGTATCCATGTGATGAAGAAGGATGGTGGTGTGGTAACAACAGCCGCCGGTGGAAACAACTTAGGATCCGCTCAAGTGGTGCTCTGCACAATGAGATGCAAAGTATGCTACATGCTGAAGAATGCTCATGTAGCAGGTGCCACTTGGACAGTGTTCCTCATGGGGAAATTGTTCACTTGCCCAAGCGCCCTAGTACAAAGATGATGAAATCATGCAATGCAAAGGGTAAGGTACAACAGGGGGAGAAGCCGATGTCGAAGACAAAGTGCTAAAGCCTATAGAATACCAAGAAGGGTAGGAACACCCTCTCAACCTGGATGTAGATGCCGAAGAAGGAAGAGGAGCTTGATGTCGGTCTTCGTGTGGTGTCAAGAACCATGAGGAATGAAGAGGAGGAAGCATCCCAGCTGGAAGAGCTAGGTAGAAGTCACCGCCATGATAGCATCAAGAGAGATGCTGCACGATCCGCCTTGGGAGGGGAAGCCTCCATGCTGGTAGAAGAGCAAAACTCCAAGGATGATGAAACCATGAAGGAACGGCGCGCATCCCAAGTCTCCAGCCCAGGTAGGACTAGGCAAACCTGCATGTTAGCCCTACACTGAAAACAAAACTTACAAAGGAGATCAAAGTCTGCAATCACAGAGGTCAGGAGTGAGATGCTCCAAAAATAAAACAAAACTAAAATGAAAAGCTAACTGAAGGAACAAGTACAAAGATGCAAATGTGTATGTGTGTGTGAGTAAATGTAGCGGAAGATTTAAAAGGTAGAGACAAAAATCCTATGGGCCCGACTCTAAGAGTGCGAAAAATGAATGCTAGACTGACCTAGGGTATCCGAAATGACCTAGAGACATGCTAGTCTAAGAAGATGGCCACCATCGCGTACGTCCAGTAGCAAGGCTCTGCCAAGGGAACGCCTGATGAGATGGGGAGGAAGGTGAGATAGATGCATGAAGTGCAACGGGATCGGAACCTGCAAACCAGTCAGCCAATCCTTCAAGAGTAGAGAAGGATGGCTGCTGAGGCTGTTCGGGTGCCACATATCTAGTAGTCACTGTGGGGGCTGGAGGAGCAGATGGGGCAGCAGCGAAAGACGTAGCCCCACTGGACTGTGAAGTCACAGCGGTCTGCTGAGGCTTTTTAGGTGGAAGACCTTGGGCCTTGGAGCAACACTCCTCGTCTACATGGCCAGCTCTTTGGCAGTGTGTGCAAAATTGGTTTTTCTTAGGGAGTTGCTGCCAAATAGGTCTTAATTCTTTGGTTCCATTGGAGGAAGAGGAGTCACCCTTTGATTGGCTTGCCTTCGCATCTAGCGAGTTCTTGCCACCACTGGTGGTTTTCCCTCCAGATGAAGAGACAATCAACCCCCTCTGCTCTGAATAAGGCTGGGATGAGGATTTCTTGTGGACTTGATCATGCAGCTACGCGTAACGCAAGAACTGGCACTCAAACTTGTAGAAGGTTGGCAATCGAGGTTGGGAGATGATGTGTTGAATGAAATTGAAGTATTTTGCGGGCAACTTATTCAAGAAAAATGTAACCTGATCGTCGTCTAACTTTGGAGAGCCAGTAGTGGTGAACTCGCGGCAAGTAACCGCCTAGAGTCAGTCAGCTTGACTTTCAAATCATCCCCGTCCTTAAGAGAGAACTCTTGAAACTCAAAGTCGAGATCGATGCATCGAGTACAATTACGAGCCGCATAGTGGTCCAGAAGGTGACTCCAACGCTCTGACGCGAGCGAGAAGTGCTACAACTGAGAGTGAAACTCAGGAAGCAATCTCTGCATCAGCTCAACATTGGCTGTAGCATTGCGGACTCTCCATTGACGGATGTAGTCAGGGTGAGCTACTCGAGGGTCCGGCATAGGCTCTAGACCAATGACGATGTCCCAAAGACCCTGAGACTCAAGCACTTGTTGCATGAAATTCGACCAATTAGTGAAATTTGACCCATTAAAATGTGTCTTATCCATGAAGGCATTCTTGGCCGTTGCAACAGGAGTGGTAGTGCTCGGAGATGGATAGTGTGAAAAAGTGTAGTGGGAGTAGGATGGGGGAGTGGAGTACACTTGGGAATGGGCCCCAGAGTGCCCACCAGGCATGCGGGTAGTGTGCAAGGTGGATCCATAGGTAGCGATGGGCTGACTAGGCATGGGCATGGTAGCCACACGAGGAACCCAAGGAGGTGGAATGGGAATACGGGGAGTAGAATATGGGAATCCCTGCGTAGGTATAACCCAAGGAGAGTGTGAAGACGCACCATAAGCTGAGGATGGAAACCCCTGCGTATGAGTGGTCATGGGAGATGTGAAGCTGGGGATAGTGAGGGGGATGCCCATCACAGTGAACCCAGGAGTGATGGTGTGCTCATTTGCTGAAAGGTGAGAGGCACTGTGTTAAAGGGTGGCATTCCCCCTAACGAAGTACCATGGTGCAAAGAGGTAGAGAATGGGGTGGAGAAGGAAAATGTGCTAGGAGCGGAGATGGTAGATCCAACCCCTAGGGTGTGTGATGCAGATGTGGAGTATAATCCAAGATTTTGGAAAGATGATGAGAGATGATCAAGGTGTGATATAGAAGAGGGTGGGATGGGAGGGAAGTGAGAAGTGTGTGTAATATGCTCAAATGAAACAGAAGCTGTAGATGTACCTGAATTTCGTCTGCTTCATGAGCCCCCTCTATTGAAGTTCACATACACAAAGCCATCCGGATCTTGTACCTCAAAAGAAGAAACAGGTGAGAGTTTTGATTCATGGAATACAAAAGATTTGTACAAACCTGACATTGGACCTGGCAAAGATGATGAAGATGGATCGCCAGACGTTCCGAATGCCATATGTCCTCCATGATCGAAGAGGTGGCCAGCCTCACCAACCGGTCCGAATGTGGTAGCAAAACTAGTAGGAGGGGTGTAAACATCATCATACTCATTGCGATAGTACTCCTCAAAGTCCTCCTCTGTCATGTTAGTGAAATCCGGTGAAGGTGGAGTGTCGTCCTCCTCACCGAGTCCATAATGCCGTCTCAGGGTCTCCAATGATGGAGAAGCCTGATAAGACATCATAGAAACTGGAGAAGAAGGTGTCTGGGACATTGTGATTCGGTTACGAGTCGTATTGTGTAAGGGTGAAGGGTTTCTCAACATCCCCTCTCAGGGCCAAAAAGGGGAACAAGAGAAGAGTGAGGTGGAGATGCAATGCTACATGCGGAAGAATGCTCATGCAGCAGGTGCCACTTGGACAGTGTCCCTCGTGGGAAAATTGTTCACTTGCCCAAGCACCCTAGTACAAAGATGATGAAAACATGCAATGCATAGGAGGAATGTCGAACTTTGTGTGGTGCCAAGAACCATAACGATATGCCTATACTCGATCTCATGAGTTGACTCCATACTGACCAAGTGAGCAAGGCAAGAAGAAGAGGAAAAATAAGATGTAGAGGATCCCTAAGATCCAAGATTTCCACTTGAAAGATAACCTGCAGGAAAGAACAGTAGACAGAGTGAACTGGAGAACTCAAAACTCAACCTCGGGAGAGAAGCCACTAGCTCTGTGCATCCATGCTGGAAGGAATACAAAGGCCTCGTCACCAAGTCGCGGTTGAACCTCCGAGGTCCGAATTTAGGTGGTACTTGAAGATCCTGGGTATTAGTAGAAGAGATGACTGGTCAAAGACAGCCACTCCAAGAAAGTAGAGCATGGGTGAAGAACCGTATATGGAGTAGGTTCCCCCTTTGATGTGGGAGGTAAAGGGGCCCCTGCTGAAGTCCAAGAAGAAGTAGATGCCCCCTCTGAGGGCAAAGAAATAACATTCCCCTCTGAAGTAGATAGGGAATCCAAATACTCATGGATCACGGACTCCGAAATGTCTCATGACGAAGGAAGTGCCACCGGTCGTGCCAAAGAAGGTGTCTGGGTTGCCGAAGAGCTCCAAGAGGTAGCCTCTCGAACCTGAGTAGTCGAGGGTAGGAAAGGGTGGGGCTCAGAATGAGCAAGAGGTGGGCAATAGTCGTTGTCTCTCAGTGGAGCGGACTGGGTAGCCGAAGAAGAGGAAGGAGTCGAGCAGTCATTGTCTCTCGAAGGAGCAAACTGATGAGGAGATGGTATCAAACAATCACTATCTCTCGGTGGAGCGGACTGCAAATCCCTAGGTCATGGAAGCCACTGTACCCGAAAATAGGTGGGAGAAGACTGCCGCTGGCATTGCGACAATCTCCAGGAGGTCATAGCACCAATCGATCTTCCATGTGCTGGAAAGGACTTAGTGCGCATCGAATGCATCTTATTGCCTTGAGCATAGTACTCTAATAGCCAATGCAGAACGATCTTTGTGGCCCAGAAAGGAGAGCTGGCACAAGGAGTGCCTAGTGGAAGATGCATATACTCCGGGAGGGGTGGGGAGCAAAGGTTGAAGTCGACAGCCTTCGGTGGGATGACTGGTCGTGCCGCAGTAGGAACACCCAATAGAAGGGCAATCTATCGGGAGAGACGCCATGGTACCGGTGTGGCTTGCTAAAGAAGGAAGAGGTCAACCTCCATGAACCACGAACCGCAATGTCCACCTCAAGGGGTGTGAGGGCAATGTGAAGCACGAACCGCAATGTTCGCCTCAAGGGGTGGGAGGGCAATGGAAGGGCTGGAAGTGAGTTGCTGGTGGAAGGAGGATGTGACCAGCAGTAAGAGGTTACAACCAGTAGAAAAACGCAAGTGAGGAGAGAGAGACTAAAAACGCAGGTAGCAGGTGAGAGAAAGACTAAAAACGCAAGCAAGACAGCCTGCAGGAGAGAGAAAAACTAAAAACGCAAGCAAAAACAGCACCAACAGTCAATATGCTGAAATCAGCTCCGAACAGTGTGTGATAGATTGGAAACAGGTGCCAAACTGTTGTAGACAGCAATGGCCAGCTTGGACCGCGATGTCCTCCGCGTTTGGGGTGTGAAATCTGCAAAAACAAGATTGTTTTGTGAATGGAGAGTGATCAGCAAGCTGAAATACCTGAAATCTGCAAAAACGAGATTGTTTTCTGAATGGAGAGTGATCAGCAACAGTCGTTCTACTGTAAACAGCTGCAAACTGCGGGTGGAAGGCTGGAAACAGGCGCCAGACTGTAGATAACAGCAAGGGACAGCTGAGACTGCAATGTCCTTCGCGGAAGGGGTGTGGGCAGCAAGCTGAAAACACCTGAAACCTGCAAAAACGAGATTTTGATGCAGCGAAAGAAGAAGAGAAGTGGATGTCGAACCCGCCACTGGTCTTTGCCTTCTGGAATGGAGGATCTTTGCCACTGTTTGAGCAAATCCGGCTCTGATACCATGTCAAAAGATGACGTACCAGCGAGACAATAGGGTTTGCGGGGAGGAACACGGATGGACTCGGCAAACATGGAGAAGAGAAGAGAAGAAAGAAGAAACTCTAATGAATGGAATGATGAAGACCTGAATCATGGAGTGAATGTGATACAAGAGAACAAGGGTGCCGTAGCACAAGGAAGATGATAAAGACAGCCACGAACCACGAACCGCAATGTCCTCCTAAAGGGGTGTGAGGGCAGTGGAGAGGTTGGAGAGAAGAGGTGACGGACTGAATGAATCAGCTGTAGTGAATGAATGAGAGAGTGGCCTATAAATAGGCATAGTCAGTCTAGGATAGCGCCCCTTTTTGGGGCTGCAAACCCTAAACACAAACCCTAAACATAAAACGCAAACTGCGGGTGAAGGGTGAAGGGTTTCTCAACAGCTTCCTCCGATGAGTCATCCTTTTCCTCAAACTCCAACTCCGATCCTCCGGCCAAGGGATGTCCAAGGTGTGAAAGGGATCCAATTCTTCAAACCAAGGGAAGGGCTTGATTGCCCCTTCCTCTACTGTTTTCTAGTCCAGGTGATGCAGTCCTCCCTCACAACTCCCCAATGCCAAAGAGAGAGTGTGAGAGGGTGGCGAGATGGGGTAGTCATGCCTCATCTATATAGCTATATAGGTGGAGGTTCCAGAGAGAGACATTCCAAACACATCAACCAAAGTTTGGCAGATGCAAATCATGGATGTGAGATTGACATCAAGGTTCGTAATGGGCTATTACTTGACATAGAGGGACGTACAAGTACAAATCCTGGAGCTGAGATTGACATCTAGGTTCATAATGGGCTATCATTTGACAGAGAGAGGGATTGGCTGCTAGTCCAAGCTTACATGAGGGGACACTTTGGCGGTCTTGGCCAAAGGCGGAGAATCCATGGTCACATATGTTCAGAGGCATTTTTGACAAGCTGGTCTTGTCTGCTACTATGAGACATTGTTGACAAACATAGAGATCTATTACAACTCATCTCTATCTTCAAGAGCCGATACGATCGACATCGACATCAAGTTCTTTGCGAGGCACCTTGGTGGTGGCTTGATCACCCACTGGTTGGGTATCCATGGTTCTACTCTAGTGGTTCTATGTTGTATGGACTGTGATGAGTCATTATCATTGTTTCATTGTATTGTATCACATCACCCGTGATCTAAGAGAGGGTCTTAGCAGGATTGTTAGCTCACGTGTGAGTCTATGCATGCCAAATAGACTGGGCATTTTAGTCTATATTTTAGGCATTATTTTAGTGAATTTTTGTATGGCATTTGTGGCATTTTATGCTAGTCGGCCAACATTAAATCCTGGCTGACCAGCTGTCATATTTGACATATTTTGGGCCTATTGTGTGGCTCCTCCTCCCATTCAATCATCATCATTCTTCACGTGTTCTTCCTATTGAAGAGAGGAGCCAGTGCTAGTGCCTTGGAGCCAAAGGCTCACTGTTGTACACATCATTCTCGTGTTTGATATATGGACTCCATTTCCCAAGCACATCTCTGAGTTCTCTTCTTTTGCAGTGTTATTTTGTTTTCTTTCTCTTCTTCTTGTGTTCAACAATTTATTTCAGCGCTTATCTATGCTTTCATTACTGCACCACTTCTGACAATTCTTGGTTGTCTTTATTGGCCACCCTAGCTACTGTGTCAAGTAGATCCAATAGTTTTGTGAAGGGGGCTCCTTCAAATCAAAGTCTATACATACCTATTGGTACACAAAGTCACTGACTCTCGATTTTTACACATAGCACACTACCAGTCTCACAAATGATTAGTTAAAGATTTCCAATCCGCCCTTTGGAACAACACCCATGCCTAGAATACCCCACCCTTAACTATTTGTGCCAACAAACATCATGCACCCTGTGCATAATGTCCTAGTTGCTTTGGGGTGAGGCACCTAGGGGAAAAGGAAAAGATTCGGGCTTGGGCTAGTACATTTTCTTTCTAGTTTCAATTTTGGGCCTAAGAGAGGGGTATTGAGATAAAATTGCATTAACATTGATTAGCCACTTAAAACAGTGATATGCTTAATTAATAGAATTACCGAAACTTTCATCAAATGAAATGTGTTCCTAGAGAGTACCTATGTCCCATAAGCCAAACCGTAATTTGGGAGGGCCCAATCATCTATAAATAGATAGGCTGCCTCTAACCAGCCTTCCTCCTCGGATAGGGTGGACATTGGACACCTTGTTGGCCCCAAAACTAGCGCACCTTTCGGTATTCATTTAACTTAATTGAAGAAGAAGTTGATGTACAATGGGATTCTCCCAATTCCTTTCGGTATTCCACTCCCCTTGCTGTCCAAAATGACTAGCAAGTCTGCAATCTGATTTGTCCCTTGATTTGCGCAATCAATTGGCCTTCACCTACTTTGATGGAGATGTAATATGCCTCAAATTCAATGATTTACTAGTCCCTCCACTTGAATAGGCTAAAAACAGCTTCAGTCCTATTGAATCCAAGTCTTGGAGCTTCCAATTTCCGGCACACTTCCCAAGGTTGTTGATAAACCCTAATTTTTGCTCAAATTAGAGTTTACAACAGAGAAATCTGAAATTTTTGCGCCTTTGGTGACCTCAATGCTGTAATCTTCGAAGCAAGGCTACAGAAAGGTTGGGAGATGAGAGAGAATACTGAGGAGAGAGAAAATTCATACTTTCTTCTCGAAGAAGTGAAGAAAATTTATCATTTACTACTATTGCCCTGTCTCCACTACTTGTAGATGCAAAGAACTGAAGAAAATCAATCATTTACTATTGTTGCCATGTCTCAACAGCAAGTAGATGTTGTCACCTACTATTGATTGGTCTTCTCTTGTCCTTGGCTGCCTCAAAAGGTCCTCCAATGGCTGCAAATCAAACCAACAGTATCTCCTCTCTCTCTCTTGCGAGCTGAATACATTAAAAATGCCTCTCTCCAGTGTCTAAAGACGTTTTTTAGTCTTGCATAGGCATTTTTGATAAGTGGCAACCTTCCCAAATGGTTTTTCCAACATTATCCATAATTAAATATTAATATTTAGTCTTTAAATATTGAAAATTAATCTAATAATTATTTCGATGCCTTGAAAAATAATTTGATAAGCCAATAATTAAATTGGCTAGGCAACTTCCATTCTTGAGTGTCTCTATGTCATCTTTGACCATCAAATTGGCGTTAGGTATCATTAAACGCCACTTCCCTAGTGTCACTAACACACACTTGTGGCCAAATGAATGACCTAGGCCAACAACTGGCACTAAATACCACCAAGTACCTGTGCGGCATAACTTATAACAACTTTTGCCTTTGGCATCCCGTGATTTTCTCGGGTCTCGGGCTTGTAAATTTACTCTTAACCCCAATTACACCTCACATGTGCAACATTTACTTAACCATGTGATTAAAAATTAATCCACATGTTAGGTAAGGTTTCAAAAATACATGTCCTCATGACAATGCCCACCACTCCGTCTCAATTTCAACTTTGTAGTTTGCAGGTGTCAAGTTGTCAATTATGATGGCTGACCGGTGGCAATGTGGATCTAGCCTTGCCACTGTCCAAGTCACCCAGGTTTAAGAGATGACTAGGAGTTTCCTAGGGTCTTACTAGATTTATTTTGATTCTAAGTTTGTTTTTGAGTTTGAGTGGAATTTGATTTTGTTTACCCTTCCCTTAATACCCCTTCTGAGAAGCAACAAGAGCCCCCTCTGTAGAGATCAAACTATGAAACTAACAAAGAGCTGAGCATAATGCAGTAGCTAACACTCAAATTCATAGAACGTGGGCATAGTGGGGTGTGAAATCACCTACTACACAAAATGGAAGTATTTCCTCAACAACTTGTTTAGAAACAAAGTGACCTAATTGTTTAAGGACCTAGGAGCTCCCATGGTAGAGAACTTGCCAATAAGGTTTTGGAGCTCATGATCCAAATTGATGCAACGGGTTCTATTCCGAGCTGCATAGCAGTCAGTTAAGTGTGCCCAACGCTTAGTTGCTAAGTCAAAATACTAAGGCTGTGAATGAAATTTAGGTAATAGACCTTGCATTACCTCGACAACAGTAGAGGCATTCCTAGCCTTCCATGAGCGAACCGCATCGTATGAAACAAGTGCAAGATTAGGTTGGGTTTCCAATGCCTGCATAAGATCCCATAGGTTCTATGAGGTCCCGTCCAGCACGCAGCAGGGGGCGACGCGTCGGGTAGTGACGGGTAGGCAGAAGCGGGGCGCAACGCGACGTGGGCAGAATAGACCCAGCAGGAAGCGATGGGACGAGGTCAGGCAGGGCGCCGTGCAGGAAAACGCGTCAGAAGGCAGCAGACCCACCATCTCTCTCTCTCTCTCTCTCAATTATATTATATCAAATGACTAAAAGAGTACAAAAGTCACAGTAAAGAAGCAACAAAAATTGCCATATGCCAAGGAACCAAGTTCTTCTGCCGATCAATGTGCTAAATCAGATCCAACTGCTAATGTAGGAGTCCCTTTAGCCTTAGCGAGATGTCTTTGAACACCAAAAGCGGAATCAAAAACAAAAGCATTCCAAGTGACCCAACTGTACCAACAATCCCAAAATCAAAGAAAAGAAAACAAAATCTTCATATATGGTTGTGCTGGAGTGGGGTGTTTGGGCCTAACAAAGACCCAATCGAAAGGGCATAGCAATGTGCCGACCCCAACCCTCCAAATATCAGACAAGAAATTCCAAATTTTCTTGGCCAAAAGGACATGAAAGAAATTTGTGGTGATAGGATTCTGCACTCCCGAGACAAAAAAAACAATTGCCATTCGAGATTTGGCATTTTGAAAGGGCCGAGGCAAGGGGAAGCTTACCAACCATCACATGCCAAAGGAAGACCTTACATTTGTACAGAGTCTTATTGAGCCAACCCTCCATGACAATCATTTTCCACCAGACTTGAGATTTATGCAAGCCCCAAACAGCATTGGCCTTAGTGACTAGCCAATGGTGGTCACAAGGTGACAGACTTGTTTAGCCGAAGCCTTTTCAAGTTCAAGCTGTCCCGGAAGATCCCAGTCCTGCCATGGACGATCAGAATCAAGGGCAGGGACGGGTCCATAGGTTGCAGTACCATCAAAAGCTGGTCCCACGAATCCTAATATCCTCAAGGGATCTAAAAAGCCTCCTAGCAGTGCGGAAAGACATCAATCCACAACAACTCACCACAATGGCGTCAAGAACAAAAGATAAACCCATGTGTGCCCTATGATTAAATTTAGGACAGTCCTCTTGTTTCCCATCTCACAAGAGTAGCTTTGTCACAGCCAACAGTTCCATCCAAAAAGAATTAGTCACTAAGCAATCCTCCACAAGATGACACTGCACCTTTTGAAGAACCAACTTCCATGAGCATACCAACTGAGTCACCAAGTTCCATCCACCATAGCCTGCTGGTCACACACGCGAGCTCCACCCATCAAATGTCAGTAATGGGATCTGCCAAAGAGGGAGAGGTGAAGAAGGGAGGCAGTCATAAGCAAGAGGTGGAAAGGTGGAGTTTAGGAGGGGAAAAGAACCGATGATGGCTTGATGCTACTCATTTTGTGTAGGACAGGGCAGACCTGGTGAAGGCAGATAGGACAAGGAGGGGGCATTGAGGGACTAGCAGGGTGTGTATGCTCAGGCTGTGAGTTGGATTTTGCCTTTGAAGTTGGACTTGACTCTTTCTCCAAGATTAAAAGGAGGGGAAAGATAACTTAAAAAACTCTGTCACCTGTTGATGAGCAACAAAGTTATTACATTCTCCTAAAACGGAAAGTAGTTTCACATATCAGATATGATATTATACCTCAAGTGGAATCAACTTGTAATGACCACTAAATGTCATCAAAGGGCAGTAAAAGCACGGGTTTGAGTAAAGAAAACATGACAAGAAAACAGCTATTGAGGTATACAGGTTCATTATGCAATCAGGGAACAATTCTTTGAAATCTTGGACTGACTTTCTCTCTAACCAAGCTGACCTGATTCTGAAGCTCCATTTCCCTGATCTGAGTTAAGAGTTGGGTCACGATTCTTTCCTTTTCCTCTTCACTCCTCTCCTTCTCTGCCTTCAACCATTCCAACCTCACTTGGGCCTGTGTAATCCAAAACAAGCATTTCATTCAGACAAATAGTGAATGTCCAAACCCAAGTCCCAAAAAGTGCAAGAACAAACTTGAGTTTTAGATGAATTTTCACAAAAATTTCAGTTGAACTTGCCTTTCTATTGCCAGTTCAATTAGACAAGCATAAGACACACAAAGACAAGGCTACCATGCATGATAGATGAGCAGAAATTTTCAATGAGCATAGCGTTAACCTATTAATGATTTCCATTAAAACCGTGTATGCACTGAAACTAGATATTCTGATGATTAGAAGTAACGAACTGCATAAATCAGCAGCAAGAACTCTCGCCTTTTTGTTTAAATAGTAAAGTAATTCCTATGGACTGATGTGAGCACTCTTCTCAGAAATACTGATCTTATCATAAAGATGGACCTTTGAATTCATTTCATTTTAGCTGTGTAGTCAAATCAAAAAAGGCACTTCAATTAGAGAAAGCATATGACGCACAAAGAAAAGGCTATGAATGCATGCCAAAAGACGCATTTAGTATCAATTCACAGAGATGGCAAGGCAAAGAAGTGAATTGATTTTTTAGGGAGAATCTTTTTTAATCAATAACACCTTGGTGAAAATCCTCCCGAGGTAAAATTTAGAGTACAAGGAACTCTGTAATGAATAGCTAAGTACACCACAATTACAACGGCTATGTGAACAACCAATCTGAGGGACCATAATGCTAGAACTTTTGAGGGGCCATATGGAAAAAGGTGCTAGAGTCCTAGGTACGTAGGAAGACCTCTGTTCTCCTCATCCTTTCAGAGCCACCTTGCACCTCTCCCATCTCTTGCAGAGAGTGTGGATGATCTCTATTGAAATCCTCGAAAGAGTCTCTACTATGGATACATCCTGAAGGTCTGTAGCATGGCAACACTTTACAGTCAAGTGATGGCAACACTAACTAGAACCGGACAGAGGTGTGGGCAGCCTTTAAATGGTCATGGCAATAGCTAGTAGACTGGAGAGACTGGGGATGCAAGGATGCAAGTGACCTAGCGCACTCTCTATTTATAGAGATGCAGCCAACTAAAGTACATGTGTTCACTTATGGGATACTGGAGCATACTAAGTGCCTCTTGAGTTTTGGGGTTGTCTAATGAGATAATGAAGGGTTAATGTGTAACGCATCTTTTTTAGCTTAAGACAGTCCCATATGCAGCGTCTCTGTGTCCCCTCTACTTCACCACATCTTGTGCATGCTACTGGGTTCCTACTATATCGAAGCCAAGTACCAACTACTAAGCTCCTAGGAGCTAATAGGCATAGGAGGAGGGATGTCCAAAAATTGGATAAGAAATGCTCTAAGATGCCCTATCCATGCAAATGGGAGGTGGCTGATAGCTCTACTTTGATATTGCTCATTTGAATCCTCCTCCAATCCTAGTAGTGTAGCCAAAGAAGGCCATGTTGCATGGCCTATTTAGGAATGGATCCCTCCACACCCACTCTCCTAGATCCTACTATAAATCTCTAGAGAGGTCTCCTCTCATAAGCCCAATGTTGTCATCTATCTAGCAGACAAGTGACTATGCCTGAGTCAATTTATCACTTCATCTCACAATGTGCCACTACTTTGATCCTCTATTTGGAGCATCCAATGAACTCTGTTTGGTGCAAGTCCTATCGCTAGAGGTGGCCATCCTCCTCAACCGTAAAACTAAATGTCCTATCTCTACTATTGGAATGATTGAGGGAAGGATGTCCCCTCAGGAGAAGAGATCAACCAAGGTTAGTGTTTGGATCCATCCTCCAATCAAGAGGTCTCCCCTTTGTCATGGCCTCTTTCAAAACTCTAACTCCCTTAAGTCCCTATAGTCACTACCTTTGAATCTCCTGTAGTAGCTCAAATGCGAACTAATCTCCCATTGAGACAGCAATTTGTATAGAGAAACTCCCCCAGGATAGGTAAGTCCTCTGTTCAAGAGTGTTGTCCAACTCTGATCTCAAACAATGATTGAAGAGAAGAGGCTGCCTCATTCTTCTCTTCAACTATGGTCAAAAGTAGTTGATCAAGGTTGGGCGAAATTATCTCCATGCTCTAATAATAGCAACTGCAAATTTGACCTTTAAGCTGCTCCACAAGTCTCTAGTCTTGATCTCCTAAAAAATCTAGTGAATGTTGGGCTACCTTGTTCCTCCATGCATATCTTGACAATGTGTTTAGGCTCCTATAGGCTAAGCCTTTCACAACCCTTTTTCTTACACTGCTTTCTTGTCTTTGGTTAAATACCAAGAACATCTCAATATGAAACATCCAGTATGCAAGTTCTGGTTTCTCTTCTAGCACTTACATGCTAGGTTTTTTGTTTCAATTAAGGACTAGCAGTGCAAGAATCTACCAATCTTGATTGCCTGAAAGTATGGTTTTTGGTACTTGTCTTGGTGAGTATGCCTTCGCATCCTTGATCAACATGGACATGAGGTAGTGTCTTCTCTTTTGAGACTGATTTTCAAGAATCCCGAGACCAAGTTTCGTGCATCAGTTCACTTCCCATGGTAGTTGACTTTCCTCATTGCTCTTCAAACTAAGGTGCTTTATCATTTGACATCAATTACCACTTCACCAAGTTATTCATTTTCATGTCATCATGAACTGCTACCTTGGTAGTTGTGCCTTCAAATTCTTGATTTGCATTTGGAGTCCTCTCCCTAGGTTGAGTTTCAGGCATGCCTTTAACATTTTGTTAGAATAGAAGCTTTAAAAAAAGTGAACATAGAAAATGTGAAGTGTACGACAACAAACAAAACACAATCTATCCATTGGTGAACAATAATGTATGAATAAGAATTAAGATGATACAATCAAGGGCCCTCCAACATCTATCCCTCTAGGACCAGGGCAAAAGTGTTTGAAGAAAGTGTTGGAGAGTGTCAATGGTCATACTCAATACAGATCCGGAAACGCAGCATCAACAATCCAATGATGTCTAATGATGTTTGATAAAAATGGCAGAAGCGTAGGCAACTCTTAATCATCAAATTGTGGATCTGGCTGTGGAGAAAAGATGACCAGCAGTCCATGTGTCTCCAGGGGTTAGACGATAAGCAGGGCAGACTGCTAAAAGGCAGAATGTGGCAGTAGTAGATTGGAACAGGCCAGCAGCTGCAAACATAGAAGGTGCTGATTTAGATAATTGTTGTAGGAGCAACATAGCATGTTGGGTGGCCTGTGGACAGCAAAAATGCAGGGTTTTCTGGTGGACACAAGATGCTAAATGGCCTTGAACATCTCGGCAGCAACTTGGGGGGGCGTGCGCGTGGCAGAATGACGATAAAAAACAAGACACCTATATGGAAAAAGGTTGTGTGCAGCAAGGTGAAATGATGATGATGACGTTCCGGCTGTGGCAGAACTCAGAAACAGGTCACCTGCGTGTAGAGACCTTGAAGAAGGCTATGGTATCACTTGGGTAGACTCCACAAAATGAGTATGTCCTCCGTATAGAAGTGTGGGCAGCACTGGAAGGCAAGAGTGCTGAGGGTAGCTAGCCAGAATCCAAGATTAAGGAGGCACTAGCACAAGATTCCTGTTAATAGAGGATTGGGTGTGCATTTGTCCTACTGTCAAAGATAGCCCATTCATTTTTGGTAATTTATCATTGATTGCTTATTGGGGATGCTTTAAGGAGACTAAATCAGAGGTTAATGCATAAGTAATTATGATTGAGTCCAAACCCTAATATTAGTGGTTCAACAACCCCTCTCAGGCCAAAACTATGCCCAAGATGGTGCATAAGCCACTTCTCCACCCTTTTTTCATAGTTGAAAGGTGCCACCCCAAATCAGCTACAGTATTCCACCAATGTGTGCACGTAAGCTGCCCAAGAACATACCAAAACTATGAGGGTGATGGTTATCTTCTTTCAATCAGCCCAATTTAATGGGTCTCACATTGCTTTTAAAATGGCTATTAGTAACAATAAGAGGAGATTTAGCACCCTCTAGAATCAATGTAAGGCAAGGCTAGGATCAAGAGGTATAGCTGAGCTAATAGCTGCCATAGATGTTACCCACAGTAGACTATAAAAATGATTATGTGCTGTGAACGTGGTGAATCCAAGTTGACCACTCTTTTGATGAAATAAAGAAGGCATGCTTACATAGTGTAAGGAGTTTTCATCCTTGGATGGGTGCCTACCCGCATAGGTTCCCCGCCCCCCCCCCCCCCCCCCCGCCCCCCATCTAAAGTGCTCTATTTTACATTCACACTGCTAATGCATGGGTGATGAAAGGGGTAATGCAAAGCATTACGCTCAAATAGAATGCAATATACAATGCAATGGTATGACTTGAGCAGTGCCCCTACAGGCTGATTGTTCACCTGCCCAAGCATCCTTTTACAAGCATGATCATTAAGATGCAAATGGATGACAATGCAAATACATGAATAAATCAAATACAATAACTGAGGTCTTGTAAGCATCAAGAGAAGAATCAGCACTGGAAAGTCATATTGATGATGTCCGCTGACCTATGGAAGCATGCAAAAACATGTCACTCACATGCAGAGAAAAAGGTTGTGGCACCACTCATGTAGACTCCACAAACTGAGATGTCACAAGTAGGGATGTGGGCAATAGTGGCAGACAATAGTACTAAAAGTAGCTGGTCGGAATCAAGGATTAAGGATGCACTAACACAAGACTCCAAATTATAGAGGATTGAGGGTGTTTGTCCTACTTTCAAAAGTAAGCCATTTCTTTTTGGTAATTTTGCATTAGTTGCTTTTCAGGGCTGTTTTAAGGAGACTAAATTAAATTTTAATGCGCAATTATTATGATTGCGTGAAAACCCTAATATTAATGGCTCAACAACAAGCCTTCACTTGAGACCAAGTACGTACACATTTCGATTACCCAAGTCGGTCGATCCTCCTAGCTCTACCACCTGAGAAGTGTGAAGTCTTCCTTCTTCATCAGGCTACTCTAGGACTGATTTTCATCAGGTTCCCGATACCATGAGCCAACATCAGCTTCTCCTTTGCCTTCAGCATCAGTACCCATGTTCTTAGGGGGGTTGCTTTCCACATGGTACATTCAAGTTTCAACTTGTCTTCTTTGTCTTAAACATCAACATACCTTGGTCCTTCACTATTGCATCTACCTTTGCATTGCAATTAGGCACCTTTTTTGGACCTAAGAGGGGCTGCATTAACACTAATCCTACCTTAGCTCAGCAAAACAAGCCCCAAACTATTTATTCCTTAAAAAGGCATTTTATTTTGAAAAAAGGACAAATCTCCAAAACTCCCCAAGGGCATGTTGGTGGCATCCATCCTTATCCCTATTCATTCATTCTCACATCAACACTATGTCAACGCTCTCCATCATCATTCCTCGTCCTTTGGAGGCCCTACCCCTATTGTTAGTGCTGCTGCCAGCCTGCTGGAGGTTCCACCCATCCATCTAGTGGCCCCAGCTGCCAGTGGTGCCACACTTGCTGCCCATCCTGCCGTCTTGTCCTTAACCCTATTCATTCATTCTCACATCAACACTATGTCAATGCTCTCCATCATCATTCCTCATCATTTGGAGGCCCTACCCCTATTGCTAGTGCTGCTGCCAGCCTGCTGGAGGTTCCACCCATCCATCTAGTGGCTGCCACCCCAGCTGCCAGTGGTGCCACACTTGCTGCCCATCCTGCCATCTTGCCCTCAAGAGGACCATACACTGCTGTGTTTTGGATTTCAGCCACCTCCTTCATCCCCAACAATTGTGGCTAGTCATTTAACATCATCTAGAGGCTCCGTTTTTGGTTTCAGGGTGCTGTCCAGTACCATCTTATCATCTGCAGCAGTTGCCTGCATACAAATCCTCTCTAGGTGGCTGCATTTTGGTCATCAACTTCTTCACACTCCGCAAGGACAATTGCCATGCTGTACGCTGCTGCATTTAGTTGTTCCAGCCCTAATGACTGTTGTGTTTGGACATCCAGCTTGCTGTCCTGCTATCTTCAATTCTCCACATCAGTTTTCACTCCATCATTTGTGGTTTGCTGCAGTCAAGTTCCATTCTTAGAGGACAAGACTTCCTCAACCTGTCTCCATGAGAGACAATGACTGTTGAGCAGTCTCCACTCCTTAAAGTCCCTTCCTTTCTTTTGCATTCTTGTTTGAGTTCATTGTGTGTTAGCCATGTTCAAACACTGTGTTTTCTCTACAAACCCTAGTGTATATCCACACCCTTTACTTGACATAGTGTTGTTAAGCTGGAATACTTTGGTGGCAGTGTGCAATGTGTGTTTGGAAGCATCACAAACTTGTGCTCATAGAAGTTGGAGGGTTCTCACTTCACTTATGTTTTTCTCTATTAAGTAAATATGTACATAGTAGGAGTACTGTAGAAACAAATGAGTACTATGATAAGCAAGGAGCAATGCCCTTAGGCCTTCACTTTTGCGAGGTTTGTTGTCTCTTGAACTTTTGTCCTTTATATATTTGATCCTTTTGCAAATTTTGAGCTTTGGATGAACCTTATTTTATTCTACCTTGTGATCCTCAAGGAAAGTGTGGCCGTGGGTGCTCCACCTCATTTTGTTCTCCCTTTATCACAAGGGAGGAACTTATGGTCTGACCAAGGAATGTCAATCTCTTCACCCGCCTCCTAGGGACATGCTTCTGCCTTATGCTCAAGCCAATCTACATGAGCTTGTTAATATTAAGTTGTTTTATTTAACCACTACCCATACTCCAAAACTTTGATTAAAATTGGTTAGAAATGACCCTACAAATATACTACATGCCAGAATAAACCTCTTTCTGCAAAGTTCATGGATGTTTTGACCATGTTATCTAAAATAGAGAGTCGATTTTTGAGGATTGCAGAGCAATCAAGATGATGAAAGCTTTTAAAGAATATCCTGCATCGATCCAAGGTAATTATGTCAGACTATTGAACACGTACAACCTAATTTGTAAGGATTGAGAGTATTGCAAGCATACAAGCATAGCATTATGAAACTTGGGAGTGGGTCTACATTATCTGCCCTCTAAGAGCATTTTAAGCTACATTTGGGATGCTACTGGTAGGGAAGTTTTTCTTCATGTCATTTCAATGATGCTGCTTAGCTTTATTGTGGCTTGGCCTTAGATTTGATCAAATGGAATGGTCCTATCAAGGATGAGGCTAGTGAAAACCGCCATTTGGAGTGGCAGTGGTGTGAAAAACCTGCATCTATGAACTGGATATGGTTGATGGCAACAGCCATGTGTGATATGGGACACCATATTTATGTGCTGGATCACAAGACACATCAATTTTCAGAGAGGATGCATAAGCACAATGCTACATTCCTGCAATAACTCATTTTAAATGGCCTACAAACAATTCACCTGGGACCTCCATGGCTAACATGCACTTTCTAGGACAGGAAATGTTTAGCTCATCAAAAAAGATTATATTTAAGTAAGCTCATATATTGTCAAGCTGTGAGTGCATAGATACCTACGCTAACCTTTAAACCTAGAGGTTGTATAATAGAAATTGGAAGTTTGCCTTGCATTCTAGATCAGCCTTTAAGCAGGCAACAGCTTGCTCACTTAGGTGCTGACTGGATGTCACTTGAAGGACTTTTTCTTTGTACTGTTGTAGTTGCTCGCTGACCATTTGTTTCTCCTGCTCTAATGAATGGATCCTTTTCATTGCGTCCAGCTCTGGGTGACTTGCTTCAATCTGGGACTTAAGCCTGCATTCCCAAAAGTATACTTTTCTCAGAACTTCCCAGTTTATACTTTGCTCAGATCTTCCTAGTATCACAACTTGTAGAGATTTTGACTATTACCTCTGAATTTCTGACTGAAATTCCAGTATTATAGCATCTTTTGGGTCCTCATTAATATGAGGCTTATTCCTTATATTTTTTGCACGATTAGCATATCGTAATGTGCTGATGGACTCCTCATAATTATAATCTGCTGGTCCTATGTTAGCCACCATCACCGTTCTAGTATTTCCACCGAGGGAGTCCTGAAGCAGACGTGTTAGCTTTGAGTCTCGATATGGAATGTGGGAGCTCTTTCCATCAACCAGTGCAGATATAACATTACCAAGGGCTGATAGTGACCAGTTTATTTTGGTCATCTCCTTGAATCTCTCACCAGTTGCTCCTGTCTTGCTCAATCTTTCACTTCCAGCCAGGTCCACCTGTTGTTATTGACTCTTATGTTAAAACTCTTATGGAATCTAAAACCTAGGAAAGTGACCTATCTAGCTGGAATAGCCATTCACCAGATTCAATTTTCCAACACGTATATGGGTTTTTCCATTGTCATTTGGCTCACATGAGCTGGTTTCAACTATTATAGTAAATATGGAATGGGAACGTGAAGAGTCCTGATTCATGACGGTGGCTCCAACTGCCCTGTTACTTTTACCTATCTGAAAAAAAGACAACAATTATCCATATAGCTGGTGACTTTGAATTATGCTAATTATTGGCAAAAATGTAGCCTAAAAACTATATAAATTGTTATTTCAACCATAGATATACTTGTTTTCAAAAAAAAGATGAATCGGATTTTTCTTAATGAAAAGGTATCTTCAAACAGAGTGAAAGGAATAATTAGAACCATCAGAAGATGACTGATGTCAGCAAAGCTGTTCACAGTCAAGGAAGTGAGATTCTTCACATACACTCCAGACTCCGTACTCTCTTTGAGCTCCAGCTTTTTGTTTGTGGATGGTGAAAGCAAGTCACGTATTTCTTCATTGTAGATTTCAAGGTAAGATGTCCGCACCAAAAAATGGTCTGAGCTTTGACTCTGCTGTATATGATGAAAAATGTGTTCAAATGCATTCGGGATAATGCCCCACAAATCTGTAAAAAGAAATCCAAAGTGTGAATACAAACAGAGGACTCGAGTGCTGCATGCAAGGCTTAGCCCACATATTCAGTATAAGTATACCCGGAGACTGGTCAAGTCCCTCCATTGTGTAGGTCTTTCCTGATGCAGTTTGCCCATATGCAAGCACGGTACCATTGTAACCACACATGACACTATGGACAACCGGGTATGCCACATCTTTGTATATCTGCATTTGGGTTGATTTTTCGTCATATACTCTGTCAAATGTGAATGACTTCCAAGTATAATCCAAGGCAAATCGCCCCCCAGCATTATGCACCTGCTGACATGGATCTTTAATTTTGCTTATTGTCTTAAAATTCTACTCTGTGCAAGGGGTGCAGCTTCAAGCAAACATATAAAGAAGGGTTGTTATAACTCTTTTTGACACTCTAGCATATAATCATGAAGGACTTATTTTTGTTATTTGACACTGTTAAAAACCAGTTAAATGCTATCCCATATCCATGTGCAAATCACATTGGAAAGTCAGAATTCAGAATAGAAAAGTACAGTTTTGAGTGGTGAACAGAAACAACTACACATAATAGGAAGCATCATCATAAGCTATCAGCATGCTTTGAGAAAATTGTCAATGTTTCTTTGACAGCATTATTTGAAGGGTATAGATCAGGAAAAGCCACAAGGAGACTGCATGTACAATTATAAACTATGTAGCTGAAGAGCCAGCACTCTTAATTTATTTCACCCTTGTCGCCTGAAGTAGCCAATACTACTCAATCAACAGTACGACATCCAAGCAAGATAGCATTGTCTCCAATCATGTAAGCACACCCATACATTAAAGAAGACCCAAACAGGAAGAGAGCGGATGATTTTGTATGCTACCACTCTGGGCATCAGATCTTCCACTTCCAGGTTTTGCCCCACTCCAAATTGCTACAAATGATCAGCTGCCTTCAACTTGAGGCAGTATATTGCTGTGTTTACCAGTTCCAACCCTCCAAACTGCTGCATTTTTTGTTTCCAGCCTGCTGCCCTTCCATTTCCAGCATTGTTTCAACTCCGACAAGTGGTTACATCCAGTGGATGTCACTCTCTGACTACTCCCTCAGCCCACTCCCACAACAGTCATTGCATTGGACAGCTCTGCCTTTTGAGCAACTTGTAAACTCTTTCCTTCATTTACAGCATTCCTATTCGTTCATTTCAGAGTTACCTTTACAAATGCAACTCCTAAGGCTCATCTCCTTGGTGTGAGAACCCTTTAGGCCTTTCCTTTGCTAAGTGTACTTCCTAGCCCTATCAACATCTTGTAGTAGCTCTGAGCATGCAAGGTTAGCACAAAGCAGTATGCTCTCTCCTTTCCTAATCAAGGTAGTCATGTATGATCTGTACAATAAGTTCAGTTCATGATTATGTACGATATGGAACATATAAAAAAAGTTTAGGAATAAAATATGTTTGTCATACCTTCTTTAAAAGTTACATAGAGAATTGACTTTACTAATAATATACATTACACATGCATAAAAACATGCAAATTAAAGATAGAAAGTCTGAATACCCTGAACTAAAAAGCAATTACAAGGCTATAAGTGTAAGATTCTAATCCCAAGACCATATTCTATTTCGAAAAGTGTCATGCAAAAAGACTCTTAACAAAAGACAAGTTTCAACTTCTATGTCAAGGGTGACAAGTTGACAACCTCTGAATAATACTCGAGCTTAGACAAAACTCATATTGCATAGAAGATAAAAGATGTTACAACGTTGTTGCTATAGCAAAACATTCGCAAGACCTTAGATACTCGAGCCATACAATGCTGTTTTACCACTCACTTCACACCCACTAGATATGATAGGGATTGCACTAAGAAAACATACAATGTATGAACACAACTGAAACACAATAACTCAAACAAAAACACACAATGTATGAACACAACTAAAACACAATAACTCAGACAAAAACATACAATGCAAAAAACACAAAAATAGGAAAAAAAAAGTCAAATATGATGAGAATGTAAATGAGTGAATGTATACAATGTCAAAGGCAGAGCAATCCAACAGCCAATGGCTTTCAACAAGGACCGAGCTGAGGGAGAAGTCAAAGTGTATCCTCCACCAAAGATGGGTCCAAGTGCAATAACTATCAATTAGAGTACAGGATGATCTAGAAAAATGTTGAAAACTCAAAAATGACTTGCTTTTGATGCAAATGAAAAGTTTTAAAAAACTCAAAAACGACCTGCTATGGATGCAAAAACAGATCAGGCAGATGCTGAAAAGTGTTGTAAAAGTCAACATGCAGCCTGTATGACTAATCACAATAGGCAGCAATGAAGGAAGCCAGATGGGCACCTTACAACAGCTCTGTAGAAGACCTCCAAGCAACAAACAGTAGTAGGATGGCCTATTCTAATGTAAATGCAGCAGTCCACCAGGTCTTATGAGCAGGGCAGCAGCTGATCTTGAGCTAAACTATCATTAGCTTTCATTAAACAGCCCAAAACTCAATTTCATTATGAATTTAAACCATTTCTTTTAAACTGGAGTGGTTCAAGAGAGTTTCAATGTCCCATATGTAAACCCTAATTTGGGAGGCCCCAAACTTTCTATAAATAGATAGTCTTCCCTCCAACTTAGACCAATCTCGTTTTTGCAGGTTTCAAGTCCTAGAGCTTCGTCCCCCACACCCCGTTTGCACAGGACATCTCAGCCGAAGATGCCCGACGTTGTCTTCACCCTCCTAGCATCTGTTTCAAACCTCCACCGCACAATTTCCACTCCTTGTTGCTGCTGCCAGCTGACATCCACTCTCCAAAATGTTGTGTTTTAGCCTCCTAGCCTATTCTGAGGCTACATTTGTTGTCTCTATTAGCCTACCTATTTTAGTCATGCCAATCTATCATCTCGTAGTTGTGAGCTTCTATCAGAGTCTAATAGAGACATAGGAGCTCTGGTAGTTTTAGGTACATTTTCTTGGTTTCTGCAAATATTAGTATGCATTTCCTAGGGTTGTCTTGGTTCTAGACTACAAGTGTCTATGTCTGCCAGTTTTACCACGTGTGGGGTGTCATGTCAATAGACAGCTGCATTTATTTCAGTCGGACTGCATGTTATGCCCTCTGCTAGCAATTATGGCCCCTTAAAAGAGCAATCAGCCAGTTTTGGCATTTTGTGGCTATATATAACTTGGAGATCTTTTGCAGAGGAGCTTCCTAGTCCCAAAACACAGGCCCTACACCTTGTGTTTGCTGCAACACAGTGACATCTAGAAGATTTTTGCAAAGGCGACATCATCTATAGCCAGTCGTCAACTTTTTGGCCAAGACAACAACATTTATTATCCAATTGTCAGCATCCACTACTAGGCTGCAGCATTTATTGACTAGGTGATAGCTTTTGAAATTCATTGTCCACTTTCTATAGGTGGCAACACCCTAGTGGTAGCTGACAGCATATTGTGTGCAAGCTACAAATCTACATCCACTGTAGCTGATTGCTTCCTGTCTGTAGCTGATTGCTTCCTGTCTTCTATGTTGTTTCCATCAAAACACAGTTTTCTAGGTAATTGCAAGAACAAAGATATTTATAGGCTCTAATGACTTAGAGGAGGAGGTTCTTTCCAGACACTCTTTTGAGCGGATAGCATACTGTGTGTAGGTGGCACATCTACATTCACTATAGCCAATTGCTTCTTGTCTTCCATGCTATTTCCATCAAAACACAGTTTTTCGAGTGATTTCAAGATCGAAGATATCTTACCACTTTATAGGCTTTGATGACTCAGAGGAGGAGGTTCTTTCTATACACTCTTCTGAGCAGAGACGCGGTTATCGCAACTATTGTCGGCGGGAGGAGTTTCCTATTTGCACATGTTCCCCTTCTATTCATCTATCATAGAAGGCTCCATCCAAGGTGACGATGCCGTCCTTGATACCCTTAGTGCAGATGAGACTAACCTTCCTTCTTGAAAAGGGTGGTAATTCCCTGATTAAGCATTTAATTACAAAAATCAACAAATAAACATAAATTGAAATGCACAAATTACCTTAATAATCTTGGACAATAGACATCCGGTTGGCCCCACCCTAATTTTTACAGAAATTTAGAGTTTACAACAGAGATCTCTTTGTTGTCCACCAAATTTGGCTGAGATCTGCTCAAAATGGCTAAGAAATGCTGAGATCTCTTGAGAATGGGTTGAAAAAGGTGAGAGAAAGCCAAGATGAGAGAGAAATCTGACATTCTTCACGAGAAAACCCTAAATTCTACCTACAGTCTGCTCCAGTCTGCATTTAATGTAGTCACCTATTGCTAGGCACCTCCATCCACCCTAATTTCTGCAGAAATTTAGGGTTTACAACAGAGATCTCTTGAGAATGGGTTGGCGAAGGTGAAAGAAAGCCAAGATGAGAGAAAAATCTGATTTTCTTCACGAGAAAATCCTAAATTTTACTTCTACTTACTCCAACCTACATTTAATGCAATCACCTATTGCCAGGCACCTCCAAATTGCTATCAACTGATCAACAATGTTGTTGCCAACCCTTGGAAGGTGACTCCCTGTTGTCCCTTGGAAGGTGTCTTCTTGCTATTCCTTGCCTGCTGAGGCCCCCAAATGGCCATCTTCACCATCAAATTGCTATTCTTTGATCAAAAAATGGACCGGTAGCTCTCTCTCTTCCTCTCCCAAGTTGTAAACTCACTAAATGACTGAGAACTAGTCCCCCCAAAAACGTTGTCTCAGTTTGCATGGGCATTTTTGCCACGTGGCAGCCTTCTAAATCCATTTTTCAGAATTAATCAGCCATTTAATTAATTTTAAGAAATAAATAATCCTAAAATTTAATTTCAGCCCTTCTCACCCTGTCCAAAATTAAACGTACCCATCCATAATTAAATTGGCTAGGCCATTTGCAATCTAGAGTGGTCCCCAACCTATGTTGACCCTTAGACTGGCATTAATTAATTAATTAATGCTAGTCCCTAGTGTCACCACTGACACTTGTTGGCCAAATAACTTTCCCAAGGTTAAAATTGACACCAACTGACCCCCAAAGCCCAGCTGGCATAACTTATCACAACTTTTGCCTTTGACACCCACTACATCCTCCGATCCTTGGCCTATTACCACGAAATAACTACCATGTACATCACATGTGCTAAACAACCTTGCAAAATTGATTAATAGCTTAATTAAATGTTATTAGCAAGATTAAAGCATCTCGAAATCTCACATCCTCATGATAGCAAATGCCTATTCTAAGTTCCTTACCCAAAGAAGACAAACTAGATGGTTCAAACTATTCATTATGGTTGTGTAAGGTGGAGTGCATACTCAACACCTTCGATCTTTGGGAGCTAGTTTCTGACCCTATCCCCCGTCCTAACAAGGATCCAGTTGATGGGACTTCTATGGAACGTGCAACCTTGTGGGATTGGGTCAACTCTAGAGCCAGATCCTTTCTCTTTATGAGTTTACAAGATTCTATCATTGTGCATGTTCGTAGGTTGAAGACTGTGGTAGAAGTATGGAGGAAGCTTGCATCTCTGTATCAGCACAAAACGTTTTCCCACAAGATTTCCCTTGAGAAGAAGTTATGGATATGCTCAATATTGATGACTCCTCTTCCATGAAGGAACACATCACTAAGATGGAGGACATGAGAGGTGAGCTTGCCTCTCTTGTTCGGATGATATTCTCTAAAGACATGGCTATAATCTTTTTGACTTAGCTGCCACCTCCTCAATTCGATGTCTTCTACACCAACCTTATAACATCAAGGATCTACGAGACACTCTTATGGGAGGAGCTTTCATTGCTTGTCTTGGAGCATGATGAACGACTCAGATGAAGTGAGTAATACGCAGTGGAGATGCAATGGCCAACGATGACAATGGAAAATAGAGAGAAAAAAGTGAGCAGCAGTAGAGACTAGTAGAGTGAGAGAGATGTATGATGTGTGTGTACAATAGAGTTTACCTCTTTTAGGTTTTTGAGATAGATATATAAAAGTACAAGTGCTAAGGGTGTATTCACACCCATGCACATATAAAAGGCATGATGGCCCTTTATTCCCAACAGCCTCCCACCTAAAGGCAACGTGTCTGAAGGTAGAAGAAAACTTGAAATACATATACTATCAAACTCCCATCATATGTTAGCAATCGACAAACCTCTCTACTCGATCAAACTCCCATCATATGTTAGCAATCAACAAATCTCTCTACTCAAAGACCCTTCGTTGATCTCCTCATGAAAGACATACGGTCATTGGAATGGGTGAGGAAGATTGTTGGGGGCGCTTGTCTCATAGTAGATTTCATCACCAAGAAGACAAAGGTCTTGGCTACCTAGTGTGCCTACAGTGATGTAGAGTTAAAGAAGTCCTCCAAGACCCATTTTGCCACCATGTGGTTGCTTTTCAAGCAACTATATGATGTGCAAAACAAAATTCAGCTAGCCATGGTCTCGGAGGAGTTCAAGGTATAGCTATAGGAGGAGCTACTCTCAAGCATAGACGAGGGGAAAGCCATTCACAGGCTTTGCTTGAGAGAGGCATTTTGGAATGATGTACGAGTGCTAGTCATTGCTATTACCCCCTTATATAGGGTTCTACACATGACTGACATGGAGGGCATTACCTTGAGGCTTCTCCTACACTTCATGACGGAGGCCTTTGAGGAGATTAAGGCAAAGTACTAGATGCAGAGAACCCAAGGAAACTACGCTTGTTTTTTCATAAGTTAATTAAGTTTAAAGTAAAGAGTTTCAATTTTTAAATTCAAATGACTAAATTAAATGTCTTTTTTAATGTAGTATTGACATATTGGATACCACACCAAGGCATGATGACATCCTTTACTTAGTGAAGAAAAGATGGAAGTGGATGAGAAGACCCATCCACAAATTGATTGCCCTTTTGCATCATGCTTATAAAGCTCCACCCCTTTTCATGGATTAAGAGTTGGCAGCCAATAGAGATGCGTACCTCCCAAAGACATTGGATGAAGACCAGCATGCAGCATTCTTACAAGAAATCATCAATTATAGTGACCAAACAGGAATCTCTTTTGCCAACACTCTATGCTAGAAGAGGGCCGCTTTGGTCAAGACTGAAATCTTTTGGATATCAAGTATCCACTGTCCAAAAGATTGTCCAGTGCTTGCATAGGTAAGTTGTAAGTACCCATGTGTAAGTTGTCACCTAAAGTTAGTCGCGACGTCTTCCCACGACCTTGGACTGCTTTGTTATGCTCATTATGGTCATTTGAACATTGCTCCTATTCAACACGCTTCTCGGAAGAAGATGGCGGAGGGACTTCCAAATTTCCCTCTTATGCACACTTTGTGCCCTAGCTGCCCTAGTTGTTTGAGGGGCAAGCAGCATAGGCAATCACATCCACACATTACCACTAGGAGGGCTACCATACCGCTAGAGTTGGTACACACTGACCTTTGCGGACCTATGGACACAGCCTCCCTTGGGAAATCTATGTATTTGATATTGTGATATAGTGGACGACTTCAATCGTTATGTATAGCCTTATTTTTTGGAGCACAAGTGCAAGATATACTCCTAATTTTGCAAGTGGAAGGTTTTTGCGGAGACACAAACTACTTCCAAAGTCCGTGGCATACGAGCAGATCATGGTGGCAAGTTTACTTCTAACCTCTTTTCTCTATTTTGTAGGGCTCACAATATTCGGGTGGAGTATTCCCATCTAAACACACAATCGAAGAATGGTGTGGTGGATTGTGTGAATCGGAACATGCTAGAGATGGCCCGATCGATGTCACAAAATAGGGGTCTTCCTCATTACCTTTGGGGTGAGGCGGTGGCCACTACGGTCCACCTCCACAACCAATCCCCAACTTCTATATTACCGGACATGACTCCATACAAGGCTCTCTTTGGTAAGAAGCCTTCCGTATCTCACTTGCATAGTGTGTTTGCTACATGAGCATTGCATTATTCAGATTCATTCATTCTAGATTATTCACAGTGTTTATTGTGTCTAAGTTACCCTAACCTTACCTGTGTTCTATATCAATTTGTGCTTTGTCATACGATTGTATTTGTATTTTTGGTATTAGGGCATTTCTTTACATAGTATCAGAGCTAGGACCTCTTTGGAAAAACCTAGACCTTTGATCTAAAAGCCCTTCGCAAGAAACAGAAACAACAAGAGGGCAAGACATCTTCGAACACCACATCACCACTTCATTCTTCTTAGCCAAATCCATTGAGAAACGAGGAGTGGGTCTCATAGTTTGCTCCGCAAAGTTCTTGTTAGAGCTGGACATTCCCTGGACAGGCAGAAGGTACAACAAGTACACCAAACAATGATTGGTGCAGGAGTGCCATGTGGTAACTGCCACATGTCAAGCAAGGGCAGATTGCAGGTCAGCGGACTGCTGGTCAGCCAGTTTTGATGACCAGTCCGCCGACCTGCTATTTCTGGGTATTTTTGGCTGGCCTATTTATTGGCCTCAGTTTTTGCAGTCCTGATCAGTTTCTGGGTAGTTGTGCTCCCAGTTGTCAGGCTGCAAACTGTGGAGACTGCCCTCGGGCTGACAAAGATTGAGATCTTCAGGGCAAAGACATACGCAAACATTCTCTCTACACCCGTGTATATTTGCAACCTTATACAGCATTCTTCACTACTGAATTCCTGTTTCACTATCTCTCTCTCTCTCTCTCTCTCTCTCTTCACTATTTGTCTTGGTCATTCGCTTCCACATTGCTTCACTCTAACATGGTATCAAAGCATTGAAGGACTAACCTAGGGTGGACCTACCTGAAGAGGATTTCAGCGCAACACAAGGCTGCATTTTCAGCGTTCTAGAGCAAGCAGGAGGGTTCCGCATCAGAAGAAGGTTGAGGCGAGCGTGGGCACGCGAGAAAGGAGAAGATTTGCTGAAGTTGCTGGTTTTTGCTGTTAGATAAGGAAGAAGGTTGCATTTTGGGCCTTTAAATGCAGATTTTACCTTTTCAGCACCTCCGACAGATGGAGGAGGAGCGGGACAAGCGGTGAAGAGCCCTAGCAAGCTGCATTCTCACAATCGGAGGGGGTTTCTTTGTGTGTTTTGTGCAGGCATTGTAGGTAAAGATATCTTCTAAGGCCGAGACATAGTTTCAGGCGATCGTAGACAGGAAGGTGCCCATATTACTGGCTCTTCCATCAAATCAAAAGCTTGATGGTGAGAATTACCACAGTTGGCGGGTCATGATGCTTGCCATTTTGGAGTCCTATGATTTAGTGGAGCTTGTTACGAAGGTATTCATCATCTTTCTTCGCGAGACGATTCCAAACTCTCTTCCAGTGATAAGGTGGAGTTAGCAAAGGCTCATGCACATTGGGATAAGCTCAATGCTCACATCCGCTCATTTTTGTTTATCTCATGTACTATAATTGTTCTCTCATATTAAGCACTTGACGCTGGCCCAAGAGATATGGCTGGAGCTTGATTAAATATACAATCATATGACCGTCATGAAACAAGTTTCTTTGGAAGTGCAGGTGAGGACCAATGCTTCTAAATCTGAGGCTTTGCTTGGTCAGTCCTCTCAGAAGAAGGGGAAGGACCAAAAGAAGGAGGACAAATCCAAGAAGGACAAAGAAAAGAAGTCCACTTGTCACATCTGTGGCAAGACAAATCACTAGAAGAAGGATTGCTCTGACAAGGAGAAGAAAGAGAAATCTTCAAAGGATTCCGGAGCGGTGGCTGCTCCCTCATCAGCTGCTTTCCTCCACTTGTGTTGGGATGTAAAGGTCCTTTATTCACCTCCGTGTATTTTACACGTGTATTGTTATGTTGTACATGTGAATGCACCCTTACGGGCCCTAAGTATAAATACATTTTATTCTTTGTGTACCAACACATTGTTGGTACACCCAAATCTGTTCGTCACTCTTACTCTCACTCTCACTCACCTGTTCACTTCCTCTGCTGCAAATCTTCACGCTTCCGCTACCCGCGTGCTCCAACAACTGGTATCAGAGCTGAGGTCAAGGTGCTCACGCTCCTCGAAGTTCGCGTGAGACATCACCAGCTCTTCGCTCGCGAGAAATCAGTAAGTCGTCACTCTTACAGGTCAGGTCGTCACTGTTTCAGGCACGTGTATGTGCTGGACAGTCAGGCAACAGTGTTGCAGGTCACGTTTTGTGCAAGCGACAGCCTGATAGACAGGCGACAGGTCGTTTTTGACCTGGCAGGCAAGGACAGGTCGTTTTTTGATCAGGCGGCAGTCAAACAGGTCACGAGCAGCCAAGATAGGTCGTTTTTGACCACGCAGGCAGTCACACGAACAGGTCACGAGCAGCCAGGCGCAGGCTGCACAGGTCAACGCTGGTCACAAAAACTGCAGCGACAGGCTGCGTGGCACCAGGTGCAGGCTGGACAGTCACGCGATGCAGTGTCGGCACATTTTCTGAGCAGGCGACAGCTCACCCAAGGCTGCGTGGCATCTGACGGGCAGCGCGACAGTCAACGGCTGCAGTTCGACACATTTTTCTTCCAGAAATTTTTACATTTTTCTAAGGTTTACTGCAAGCAACCCTTTGGCCACTGACGGGAGTTCGCGCGCGCAAGCACAGTTCTCAGATTTAATCAAATTTGAACCTGGAAATTTGGGGCTTTTCCCAGATTTGATGCTGTTTATGCTTGACAGTGACATCTGTGTCAGAAATTGCAGACATTGTACGCATTGACCTCAATTAATTTGGGGATTTTTCAAAATTTGTTGGAATTTTGCTCATCCGAGTAAAATTTCTTGGCATTAAAATTGGGGCTTTTCATGTATTGATGCAATTTTGCTCAGCTGAGTCAGTTTGGCTGACATTTGCGCACATTTGGACCTGGAAATTTGGGATTTTGTGCAGAATTTGATAAATTTCTACATTATTTGCCTGTGCAGTGGCTGGTTTATGTCAAAACAGCAGAGGATTATTGCTGGTTATGCAAGAACAGCAGTGTATTTGCTGATTTAGCTTGTGCTCTTGCAGTTCAGTGCTTTTACACTTGTACTTGTGAAAAATGGCTGCAACTTCTTCCAGTTCTGACATTAAAAGTTTGATGGAAATCAAGCGATTTGATGGTCAGGGCTTTGATCTTTGGAAAGATCGTATGCAGGGCATATTGTTCTTAAAGGATTGTGAGGATGCTTTGCAAATGGATAAACCCACATAAATGTCTGAGGCAGATTGGGCCAAAGTCAATAAAAGGGCTGTGGCTTATATAAAGATGGGTGTCACTGATGACATTTTGACAGACATTAAGGGTTTAGACACTGGTCATGCAATATGGGAGAAGTTGAAGACTACCTATGAGATCACCACACCTGTCAATCAGGTGCATTTAATGCGTTAAGTTGGTGAATATGTGGCTGGATGAGTCCAAGCCTGCAGCTGAGCACTTGAGTGCATTTACTGGCATTTTAAATCAGCTCAAGGATGCAAGTTTGGATTTTGATGATAAGTTGAGGGCGATCTTTTTTATCATGACATTGCCTGACTCTTGGGAGACTTTGGTTGTTTCTCTCAGCAATAACCCCAATCTCACATATGATGGTGTGAGGGGTTCGATCTTGAATGAAGAAATTAGACGTAAGTCTAGTGGAGAAGGCAGGGACTCAGCTTATAATGTTAGAGGCAGGGCTGAAAAGAAAAATGCAAATGCTGGACAGAGAAGCAGGAGCAAGAGCAAAGGAAAAGAAAAGAGTGATGTTACATGCTATCAGTGTGGTCGGAAGGGCCACAAGAAGCCTGATTGCAGGTATTACAAGAAGGAACAAGAGAGAAAGAAGAATGCAGGAGACAAAAAGAAGAAAGAGGAAAAGACAGATGCATCTGAGGCAGGTAAAGGCAAGGAAAAGGCCAATGTGGCCTCTAGTGTTGTCATAGAGAAGCTCTCAGATGCAGAGGCTGATGTATTATGTGCAGTGGATTATAATGCCCTTGTATGTCACATGCAGGATATGCAGATCACCAAGGCTGATGTGATTAATGCACTTTTGTCAATTGATGATTGTGTCACTCAGACTTGGATTGTAGACTTTGGTGCCTCTTTCCATGTGACTCCATGCTTGGAGTGTTTTGCTACTTTTGATGCAGGCTGTTATGGCAAGGTTTACCTTGGAAATAATCATGCTTGCAGCATTGATGGGATTGGCACCATACACTTGTCTTTGGATAATGGGCAAGAACTTGTGTTGAAAGATGTCAGATATGTGCCTGGCATCAAGAAGAGTTTACTATCTGTTGGACAGCTTGACTTGCATGGTTACACCACACTGTTTGGTGGTGGCTTGTGGAAATTAAAAAGGGGTTCCATGCTGATTGCTAAAGGAACCAAGAAGGGCACTTTGTATTGTCTGCACTGTAAAGCTTTGAATGGCAAGTTTCTTGCAGTTGCTGAAATTGGCTGTCATTTGGAGTTATGGCATAAGAGATTAGGCCATATGAGCCAGAAAGGTCTTGATGTTCTTACCTCTTTGAAGAGGGTTGATGGAAAAGGCTCTAAACTTGATTTTTGTAATGACTGTCAGTTTGGAAAGCAAATGAAAAATTCCTTTTACTCTGGTGTCTCCCGTAAGTCAAATGTATTGGACTTGGTGCATTCCGATGTATGTAGCATGCCTTTGAAATCGTTGGGTGGTGCTGCATACTTTGCCTCTTTCATTGATGATTGTTCCAGGAAGATTTGGGTTTATTTGTTGAAAAAGAAAAGTGAAGTGTTTGCTGTTTTTAAAACTTTTCATGCATTCGTGACCACTCAGACAGGTAGAAAGTTGAAATGCTTGAGAACTGATAATGGGGGTGAGTTCACGTCTAATGAATTTAAGTCCTTTTGTGACTTGCATGGGATCAAGAGGGAGCTTACAGCCCCTTACAGCCCTTCTTCAAATGGTGTGGCTGAAAGATACAATAGGACTCTATGTGAGAGAGTGCGGTGCATGCTGTCCACTGCTAATCTCCCTCATGAATTTTGGGGAGAGGCACTTAAAACCGCGGTTCACATTTGCAACCGCTCTCCAAACAGGTCCCTAAATAATGGCATTCTTGAGGAGGTTTGGTCTGGCAAACCGGCCTCATATGACCATTTACGAATATTTGGCTGTGATGCTTTTGTGCATGTTAGAAATGAGCTGAGGAATAAGCTTGTCCCGAAATCCACCAAAGGCATTTTCATGGGCTATGGTGATGAGGGTGAATTTGGCTATAGAGTGTGGCTACCTCAGTCCAAGAAAATTGTTCGCAGCCGTAATGTTGTGTTTAATGAGGCAAAGTTTCTGAAAGGTACTTTAGCCTCTAATGAAGACATGAAAAAGGTCAAATTTCAGAATTTGCAGCCACCTATTACTTCAAATGATGAGCCTCATGATGCTGTACCACAGGCTGAAACTGATGATCAGCCGGTTATCTTTGAGCCAGATGATGATGGACAGCAAATAGAAGCACAGGGAGGTTATGGACAGCAAGATAGACTTGCTGATTATGAAAATGCAGGTGCTGGAAATGAAAATGAAGGTGCTGTACAGCATGAACAGCATGCTGAAAATGGCTTACAGCAGCCAATAAATGCTGAAAATAACATGCCTCCAGATGTAGATCCAATTCCTGAGAATGTGGATCATTGGGTACGCAGGTCTACACGCCCAAGAAGGCAGCCACATAGGTATGACCCCTCTTTGCATTATGTGATGCTTACTGATGAGGGTGAGCCTCTGACATATAAAGAGGCTAAGTCATGCAAATTCAGCAATAAGTGGGAGCTAGCTATGCAGGAAGAGATTAAATCTCTGTATGCTAATGATACTTGGGATCTTGTGTCGTTGCCCAAAGGAAGAAAGCCTCTTCCAAACAAATGGTTTACAAAGTAAAGACAGTTGATGGGAAACCCAAGTACAAGCCAAAGATTATGCACAGAAGGAAGGGATTGACTTCCAGGAGGTCTTCTCACCTGTTGTGAAGATGACCACACTACGTGTGCTTTTTGCTCTCACTGCTGTATTGGATTTAGAGCTGTACCAAATGGATGTGAAAACAACTTTTCTGCATGGTGACATTGATGAGGAGATCTACATGAAACAACCCGAGGGTTTTGTAGTTCCTGGAAAAGAGCAGTTGGTGTGTAAACTAAAACGCAGCTTATATGGGCTGAAACAAGCACCACGGCAGTGGTACAAAAAGTTTGACACTTTTATGCACTCACATGGGTTTACACGCAGCCATGCAGATCATTGTTTGTATATGAAAAAGGATACAGATGGCAGCCCTATCATACTTGTTTTGTATGTGGATGATATGTTGTTAGCTGGGAAGAGAAAGACTAGCTTGGATGCTCTCAAAGATCAGCTGAAATCAGCTTTTTTCATGAAAGATTTGGGGAATGCAGAGCATATATTGGGCATGAGGATTCATAGGGATAGAACGCAGAAATTGTTGTTCTTATCTCAAGAAAAGTACATTGAAAAGGTACTGGACAGATTTAACATGGCTGAAGCTAAGCCTCTCGGAGTACCCTTACCTCCATACCTTAAGCTTAGTAAAGCCAACAGCCCAAAAGATGACATGGAAGCCAATGCTATGAAGGGAGTCCCTTATGCATCAGCTTGTGGCTCTCTTATGTATGCTATGGTGGCTACTCGTCCAGACATTGCTCATGCAGTGGGAGTTGTTAGCAGGTTTATATCAAATCCTGGCAAACCACATTGGGAGGCTGTCAAGAGTATTCTTAGATATCTGAAGGGTACACAAAGAAAGTGTATTTGCTATGGGCAGGGTGCACTTAATTTGCAGGGTTATTGTGATGCAAACATGGCAGGTGACTTAGACACTCGCAGGTCCACTAGCGGGTATGTCTTTACAGTTCCTGGAGGGGCCGTCTCTTGGTGCTCCAGGTTGCAAAACATTGTCGCACTGAGTACTACTGAAGCTGAATACATATCAGCTACTGAAGCTTCTAAGGAAGCTATATGGTTGAGCAGACTCGCAGAGGATCTCGGCATGTCTGTGAGTACTCCAGTGTTGGGATGTGATAGCCAGAGTGTTGTGTATCTGGCTAAAAATGCCATGTATCATTCACGCACAAAGCATATTGATGTGCGATATCACTTTATCAGACAGATTCTGGAGGATGGTCTAATCACATTGACCAAGATCAAAACACAGGACAACCCTGCAGATGTTCTCACTAAAAGTCTAGGCAAGGCTCAGCATGAGCATTGCATACGACTAGTGGGAGTTGGTTAAAGGTTCACTCCGGACCTTTAAGTGGGAGGTTGTTGAGATGTAAAGGTCCTTTATTCACCTCCGTGTATTTTACACGTGTATTGTTATGTTGTACATGTGAATGCACCCTTACGGGCCCTAAGTATAAATACATTTTATTCTTTGTGTACCAACACATTGTTGGTATACCCAAATCTGTTCGTCACTCTTACTCTCACTCTCACTCACCTGTTCACTTCCTCTGCTGCAAATCTTCATGCTTCCGCTACCCGCGCGCTCCAACAACTTGGAGGTGGTTGAGGATTCAACCCTGACAGCTTCTAATGTTGTATTGACAGCCCCATACACTCGGAAGTGGATTGTTGATAGTGGTGCCTCACAACACACTTCTTCTTCTTCAGCAAGGTGTTGCTCATTTGCAGCCTTCGCATGGCTAGATTCTCATTGGTGATAGTTTATCTATTCCTATACAGGGACAGGGAGACATGCATCTTATTCTAGATGGGCGAGGTGGTGGTGCCCATACCTTCGAGGTGCTCTATGTGCCAACTTTGGGCTACCATCCACTTTCGGTGCTTAAGATTTGTGCCCTCGGCCTGTTGGTCGGATTAGATATGGATTCTTTTCGAATTCTTGATCGTGGATCAAGACAAGTTCTTTCTTCCAGATATGAGGCAAATGGAATCTATAAGTTGCAGTCTTCTTCTGTCTTAACGTCTCTTCTTCTTACCTCACAAATTCAGTCCGAGCTTTGCCATGCTCAATTTGGCCACCTCAACTAGGATTATCTTCAAAAGGTGTCCAAGAGACAACTTGTTTGAGGTTTGCCAGATATTGTGGTGAGCCAACAGCCTTGTGTATCTTGCATCCGTGGAAAGCAAACTCGTGATGTTGTTCCCAGCAAGGCTTTGAGGCGATCTTCAGTACCCTTGGAGCTTGTTTCTACCGATCTTTGTGGACCGATGAGGACAATCTCCCTTATTAGAGGGAGCTTTTATTTCATGCTAATTGTGGATTATTACAACAGGATGACATGGGCTTATTTCTTGAAGCTGAAGTCGAAGACTTTCTCCAACTTTAAGGAGTGGTTGCTCTTTGAGAAGAATCGATTGGACCAGAAGCTAAAGACCTTATAATCAAATAAGGGCGAATAATTTGTTTCAACTGAGCTTGCTCATTTTTGTGCAGATCGTGGTATTCACCAAGAGTTTGCCAATACAAACACCCCTTAGGATTATGGCATATTAAAGCAGAAGAATCACGGTGTGATCGAGATGGCCCATACTATAATGGAGCATCATCAGACATCTCAGTGTCTATGGGCTGAGTTTGTGGCTACTGCAAATCACTTCCTTAATCATTCCCCTACTTCCGCTGTTGTTGGTATGACTCCATATGAGGCGTACTTTGGAGCTAGCCTAGATGTTACTTATTCCAAGGTTTTTGGGTGTGATGCCTATGTTCACATCCCAAAGACACAACATGACCAATTTGAAGCAGCTTTCAATAAACAGATGTTTGTGGATTATAGCTCGCAATCTCAAGGCTACTGATTGTATAATCCCGTTAATCGGGATGTCTACATGATAGCTAGGCGCCAACAACTATTCCTCTAGAGTCTGTGCTTCGAACAAGGAGCTCAATTCTCAACCATCGGATTCACTGATTGCGTCCCCGTCGTTGGTGGACCTTCCAAAAACTTCAACCGATGGCAAGCGACAAGGTGAGATCCGGCCTCCTCGTCAAGCTCTGACACTCTTCGTGATGCAAGGATTAAGGGGATCCCTGAGGAGTAGTAGCCATAGGATGGCCCATGACATTCTCGAAGGAACCAAGCACACCACACCGAGCTTGTTTACACTAATTACTATTTGATGACTCGTGTCGTGCAGGATCGGAAGCCCACCTTCGTGAAGGGGACTTTACAACATGATCATTGGTGGAAAGCAATGGAGTAGGAGCTAGAGTCAATTGAGAGAAATGGCACTTGGTCTCTTGTGCCGAAGCCTTCTCATAAGAAGATCATTGGAGTCAAATGGGTCTTCAAGTCCAAGTACCGCAGTGATGGCACATTGGACAAGCACAAGGACCACCTTGTTGCTAAAGGTTTTGCACAACACCCAAGCATTGATTTCCATGATACTTTTGCCCCTACAGCTCGGATGGCTACTATTCGCGCAGTTCTTCCCTTGGCTAGCCATAGGAGATGGCTGTTCTATCAGCTACATGTGAAGTCTGCCTTCTTAAATGGGGAGTTGAAGGAGGAGATCTATGTTGAGGAACCTCCAGGCTTCGGTTCTTCTGAAGGTAAGGTGTACAAGTTGCAGAAGGCTCTCTATGGCCTTGAGCATACTCCCCATGCTTGGAATAAGAAGATTGACTCCTTCCTCCAAGCGAAATTGGGATATTGGCATTCTAAAGCTGACCCCCAACTTTATGTTCACACCTCAAGCGGAGGTCATGTGTTGTTTGTTCTTTGTGGACGACTTGATTGTAACAGGTGACTGGTCACTCAAATGGTCAAGCAGACGAAGGCAGCACTTCACGAGAAGTTTGAGATGACAGATATGGGACTTCTTCACTTCTTTCTAGGTCATGAGATCTATGAAACTCCGAGGGAAATCTTTATTTCCCAACAACGGTATGTATGTACAAGAGCTCTTGACTACATGTGAGATGGAGGGATGCAAGTCTCTTACGACTCCTATGGACCCAAATTGGAAGGCTACGGCTCATTCTGATTCTCCTTTGGCAGATGCTACCCATTATATGCAATTGGTTGGCTCCTTGATCTAGCTTCTTAATACTCGTGTTGACTTATGTTATGCTGTAGGTGTGCTGGCCAGGTTCATGAGTGAACCCAAGATGGTGCATTGGCAAGTTGCTCAAAGGATTTTGCGATTTGTACGGGGGACTCCTGATCTTGGGATCTATTATCCCACTGATACAAGTACTACAGACTTGGTACTTGTAGGATGGAGTGATTCAGATTGGACTGGTGATGTGGATCATCGAAGGTCCACAACAGGTTATTGCTTTACCTTGGGTACTGGTGCTATTTCATGGAGCAGCCAAAAGCAACCCACGGTTACTCTATCTTCGATTGAGACAGAGTATCGGGTGGCGTCTTCTATTACATGTGAGACAGTGTGGCTTTGTAGGCTCTTGGAGAAGCTTGGCTACCTGCAAAGCAGTCTTACTGTTCTCTAGTGCGACAATGAGAGTTGCATTGCCTTGGCCAGGAACCCTGATTTTCATGCTCAGACGAAGCATATTGAGATCCAATACCATTTCATTCAAGAGAAGATTTTGGATAAGACTATTTCCCTAGTCTATTGCAAGACAGAGGACCATTTTGTGGATTTGTTTACCAAGATGCTTTCTCAAGCTTTACTTCGACGGCACTCTAGATCTCTTAGCCTTCTGTCGTGTCCAAGATCTGAGAGGGTGTTAGGGCTGGACATTCCCCAAACAAGTACCAAGTACACCAGGTAGCAGCAATTGGTGCAAGAGTGCCATGTGGCAGAGCTGCCACGTGTCAAGCTTGCATGTTGGCGGACTGCTGGTCAACCAGTTTTGTTGACCAGTCTCAGCAGCCGACCTACTATTTCTAGGTATTTTTGGCTGGCCTATTTATTGGCCTCAATTTTTATAGTCATGATCAATTGTGCTCCGAGTTTTCAGGCTATAGACCGTGGAGACTGCCCTCGGGGCTAACGGAGATTGAGATCTTTGAGGTGGAGACATACGTAGACATTCTCTCTGCACTATGTATATTTCTGCATCCTTATACATCATTCTTCACTACAAATTTCCTGTGTTTCATTGCCTCTTTCTCTCTATCTCTTCTCTCTTTGTTCACTCTTTGTCTTGGTCATTTGCTTCCATATTGCGTCACTCTGACAGTTCTAACATGGCCAGAGAGACTTTGAACTACCATGGAATCCAAAGATCCAACAAGATTTCAAGAGTCAAGTACGGCCTCATTCTTATGTATCAAGCTCAACAACTAGAGGTAAATTTGAGTTTTCCCTTTTAGATCCAATGCACTTATCTAATGATTTTGCACGAAGACCGGAAGCTCCACAAGGGAATGGCCATCTTGTCATGGAGGGGGGCATGGAGTACAAACCTTTCATCTCTCTACCTCTCCCATCTACATCTATACCATTCACTTCTTTACCTCTTTCATGCTATGCTATTCACATATCCACCTTCATTCACTCCTATGCCAAGTATGCAGTTTCATACTTTCCAATCATTTGATTCCACTTCTTTTCTGCAAGATTTTGTGATTCTCATGAAGAAGGGGCCATGCAATCAAGATATTGGTTCATTAGTCCTCAAGAAGGCAAGCCTTTGTTTATGAACTTAAACAAAGGTGAAGAGTGCAAAAGATTAATTTAACCACCTGTAAGTTTTCCCCCTTCTTTTCCTTCGGTTTCTTCGCCTCAAGGTCATTTTGAAGTTGGTTAATCATCTCTTTATTCATTTCAATTTAATACATTTCACGGACAAAAGAAACCAAAAACATTTCCAACAATTGGATCTACCAATCCATTTAATCTCCCACCCATCCCCCCATCTTCTTCAATTGCACCTTCCCTAACATATCCACCAAGTGCATCTCACATGTCCTCACATACCATACTAGGGGGTCCTTTACTTGTAGGCACAGCCTTCAAGACCTCATCTTTTCCTCAGTTGGGTGGTGTATCCATGATGGAGGCTCATCCTCCAGCCTCCACACTTTCAGGTTTATCACAACTTGGAAATTCCACCCAACCATTACTGAGTGTGAATCAATTGTTATGACAGTTTGCCTCCATGGCATTTCCTAGTGGGCCTTCTAGTCATTTTGTTGTGCCCCCACCCCCGACATTTGGACAAGGCTCACATGTCTTGATGCAAAGGCACTGAAACATTCATGTTCCAATGCCTATGCATCAATTGGTACCCGTTGGATATTTTCAGCCTAATTTTGCCTACCCACCTTCTCCTCCTACTCCTAATTTTCCTAATTTAGTTTTACCACCTCCTCCTTATCCCCATTATCCTTCTTACCCTACTATCTAACACCTCATGGTTATTCCTCCTCAACAGTCAAGCATGTCTTCACTGACAAGACTCAATTTAGAGGATCTAACTACACTACTTAATCTAATCTAATGAGATATGGCCTTGATTCACACAACCTATGGGATATTGTGCAAGGATTGAAACCCCAACCTAATCCTACACTTGTTCCATACAAAGTTTTCCACTCATGGAAGGCTAGAAAGGCATGTGCTATTGTCGAGCTGGTGCATGGCTTATTGCCTAAGTCTCATTCTCAGCTTCAGTATTTTGACTTAGGGTTAGAGCATTGGGCGCACTTGACTAACCGCTATGTGGCTTGGGATAGGACTCATCACATTACTAATTTAGATGAGTTGAAAGTCAATTTGGCTAAGCATCGGTGATTTCTTGCCGAGTTCTCTATCATAGAGACTCTTAAGTCCTTTGATGATCAAGTCACATTGTTCCTTAACAAGCTACCACAAAAATACTTTCATTTTGTACAGTAGGTGATCTCACAACCTACCATGTCCACATTCTATGAATTTGAGTAACAACCACTACATTATGCTCGATTGTTCGATCAAACTACCATGTCCACATTCTATGAATTTGAGTGTCTGCTCGGTTGTTCGATCAAATTCATAGTATGATCTCCAAAGAGGGGGTTGTTGTTGCTTGTTCTTAGAAGGGGCAGTAAGGAAAGGGCAAGCAGAACCAAAATTGAAATCAAAATCAAACCCAAACCCAAGCTAGTGAGATCCAAGGGAACTCCTAGTCCTCTCTCAAACCCAGGTCATAGAATGTATCAAAAAAAATAGGTATTGTCAACATTGTCAGGATGCTAGCCACTTTGACAAGGAGTGTCTATCAAAAGCAAGAGACTCAACACCAAAAGCTAAGACTCACATCTTCCACCCCTCAATCAACAACCTCCAGTAGGCGAGGCAAGGTGGTGGCCACCCTTAGCAGGGGGGTAGTGGCAAGGTCAAACCCATGCAGCCACCGGTCAACCATCACAATCAATGTCATTTTCAATGCCAAAGGACATGTTTGATTGGTCTACAAAGACCCACATCATCTCCTTAGAGACATTTGAGGATGCAAGTCTTGTCCATATCTGCGAGTTACCTTCCCACAAGGTGACTATAGAGGCCCACTTGTCACACCCGAGTACTTTGGTTACTCCTTGGATTATAGAGAATGGAGCTACTCATCATATGACTCCCATCTCGGACATTTTCATCTCCAGAGCTCCTATAGTCAAAATAGTCCATGTTGGGAACAACTCGTCCATCAAGATTCGGGGCTCAAGATCGCGTTAGTTTTGCCACTGACTAAGGCTCGGATCTCTCTACGTTGGATGATGTATACTATGTCCCTCAACTTGGAGTGAGCTTGTTATCCATTCACCAGCTTTTCTGTTTGGGACAAGCAATTTTCTTTACAACGACCACAAGTGAGATCCTTGACTCTCGAAATGGTTTAGTGATTGCTCACAGTGAGGCATAGCCTAGTGGCCTATATCACATGACCCAGTTTCTTTCTAAGCCAGTAGCTGAGGGCTTTGAGTTCCACTACTTCCAAGCTTTAGCCGCTACACAGAAGCCTACGAATACTGAGCATCTCTGGCATTTTCGTCTAGGGCATCTTAGATGTAACTCTCTTTATGAGTTGTCACGTTGACAAATGGTTGAGAGCCTTCCATGCCTAAAGCTATCTCAAGATATCTATGAAGCATGACAACTCAAGAAGTAGTACCGCACCCTATTCCCTCCACAGTCCATTTATAGAGCTGAGACGTCATTTAGATTGATACATATTGATCTTTGTGGGCCAACTAAATGGCGCATAAGTACTTCCTTTTTATGGTGGTTGATCATTCTCAATACATGTGGATATACTTTATCAAGAATAAGTCTGATGCATTTACATATTTTTCTACTTGGGTGTTATTAGTTCATAACCAAACCAAACTAAACGTCATATAGGATGCATAAGGAGTAATAGTGGTGGCGAGCTTACCTCCCACAAGTTTTTCGAGTTTCAACAAGAGCATGGTATCTCTCGCTAGCTTACCTCTACCAACTCTCCCTCTCAGAATGGAGTCATAGATTATAGGAACTGGACCATCATGAACATGGCACACTCCATGTTGTTCGTAGAGCAGAGCTCCCTAAGCACCTTTGAATCGAGACTGTTAACACTTCGGTGTACATCCTCAACTTATATCCTCGATTGTTGCTATCCCTTAGAGAACTCTGTATGAGGCTTTTTTTGGCTCTCGGCCTATAGTTAACCACTTTAGAGTTTTTGGAGTCATGCATATATGCACACTCCTAATGATAAAATAGGAAAGCTTACTCCTCGAGCTAATCTCGTTATTTTTGTAGGATACTCCTTCAAAGCAAAGGCCTATCCTTTGTTCAATCCTTCCACATATTCCATCAGAGATTGTTAGGAGAGATGTTTTTTATGACAAGGATATTGTGCAGTCTTCTGCACTGGACTCTGAGCCGATTCTTCCACATATTCCATCAGAGATTGTGCTCTCCAAGCTAGGTCTACTATCCGCTCCTAACATTTCTGCAAATTCTTCAACGTCTAAGCCTCCTCCACAAGACCCGTTACCTCGTTGGTACCAGCAAACCATGCAGGATTCGGGGATCCTTCCACCAGATTCCACTCCAGAGAGCCCTAGAATATCTACCTGGCTTGGACCTCAAGCTTCATTTGCGTTGTTGTTTACAACTAATTATATAGCGCATTTTGAACTGGATAGTTGACAGGACGCACTTCAGCACCCTAAATGGCGAGACGGCATTGAGAAGGAGCTAGAGAGTATTGATCAAAATGAGACTAAGACCTTGGTGGATCATTCGAGTCACAAGAAAGTCATCAAGACGAAGTGGATATTTAGGACCAAAGCAAATGTTGATGGGACTTAAGACAAGTACAAGACTCACCTTGTCATACAAGGGTTTCAACAGAAGCAAGGCATTAACTATGAAAAAATCTTTCCTCCTTGTGTACAATTGACATCTTTTTGTTTGTTGGTTGTGCTAGCTAGCCGCACCACGGTTGGCCAACCTATCAGATAGATGATAAAAGTGGTCTGAACGGTTACTTGAAGGAGAAAGTCTATGTAGAGCAGCTACTCAGAGTTTCTTCTGGTAATCGAAAGGATAAGGCCTTTCGCTTTCAGAAAGCTCTTCATGGGTTGAAAAAGCACTGTGGTCTTGGTTCTAAAGGATGGACAAGTTCCTTCGAAATCAGGAATACCATTCTAACCCTTATGACCTGAACTTATATGTTTGTATCACTTCAAAGAGGATCAGCTATATCTTGTTGTACGTAGATGGCCTACTTATCACCTATTCTAATTTTGCTGCCATATCAGAAATTAAGGCTTTGTGCTACATTTGAGATAACAGACCTCAGTTTGTTGTCTTACGTTTTGGAGATGGAGGTAGTTCGCTCTAGGGAACGTATTTTTGTGTCACAGCAAATGTACCCTCTTCAATTTTAGTAGATTTGTATTGCCAAGATCAGATACGGCTTGTAGCCACACCTCTCAATCCAACTATCCACTTATCTAAGGGTATCCTAGGCCATCCCTTCAACAAGTATACCTATAGATCTATAGTAAGGAAACTCCCTTGGTTGATTCATACTAGGTCAGATTTAGCTTGCTTAGTTAGTTTGCTCAATCAATATTTCACAGCACCTAGGATGTCACATTGGATTGCATGTCTTTGTGGTTTGAGATATTTGAGGTATACCTAGTCTTATGGACTAACTTATGATTCCAATTTATGTTTGCAGGGGTATACTCATTTTGATTGGGCAAGAGACCCTAGACCCTGACACCCAGCATTCCCATGGTAGCCATATCGTTACCTTGGGCACGGCTCCCATTTCTTGGGCCAACCATAAGCAAGAGATGATGGTGGCTTCCTTTGAGTATAGGGCTCCCTTTGATGGCACCATCGAGGCCATCTACCTGAGGAGCTTACTGGAAGTGCTTCAATTCCCATGTGTTGCACTGGCTGTCATCTACTACAACAACCAAAGTACAATTACACTAGCTAGTATCCTGATCATCACATCTCAGATGCAGCATGCTGACATACACTTTTACTTCACCAGAGAGCGAGTTGAGCTAAACACCATTCGCCTAGAGTTTGTGTCTTTATCAAATAACTTTGCAGATATATTAATCGTGGTCAATCGGCCAGTGCTTCAATATTTACTACCCAGGATTGGCTTGGGTACATCCTTCTCTACTTCTTTAGATTGACATGGAGAGGGTGCTTCCCTCCAGCTTTCCCTTCAAATTTGAGAGGGGACAGCTTTCTTCTCTTGATGGTGACAAGGTGTTGTTTACAATTTTGTTTCAAACATTATGTATATTGTACTTTGTATCTTAATTCGCATCATCAAGATGACCATGATTGTAAAAGGATGCTAGGGCAAGTGAACAACTCCCCTACAAGGGCACTATCCAAGTGGCACCATTGAATCGCATTTTGCATGAACATGATCACACCTGCATTGTCTCTTGCATAGCCCAAGTCCATTGGCATTTTGTTCTTGTAAACATGTATCTATGTGCATTTATCCCTTTTCGGTCTTTGGAGTAGTCAACTCTAGATCCACTATATTCATGGCATTACACATGGCAATCTCCCTTACTTGCTTAGCTTGTCTAGCTTGCTTTCCACACTTTTTGTTTACCCCTCCACATATCCCCATATTTGCTGTATCCATAATTATTTCATTCATCATTGGCACCCAGTAGTCGTTGAGATAGGTTTATTTATTTTATGAAGGACTTGGGGCTGACCATTCCTATCCTCTTGGGACATTGTTACTCAATCAACCGCAAACTTTTTGAAAATGCTCACTTGATACCAAATCCTCTGAAAAGCCAACCAAAATCCCTAAAAAATAGAGAAAAAAAACCCCAAAAAAATTCCATTGTGTTTCCATCCACCTTTGCAGAACTTAGTAGGCCATCGAGCAGCCAACTAGCACCCTTTGTCCGATACTCTATCGGGTCCCTTGATTAGATAACCATCACCTCTGTAGTCTTGATAGGTCATTGAGCAGCTAATATGCACCCTTTGCCCGATGCTATGGCTGCTTTGGGGTGGGACGCCTTGGGGAAAAGAAAAGAAAAAGGGCTTAAGCTTATCTGTAGTCCCTTTTTGGTTCCAGTTTTGGGCTTGAGAGGAGGTGTCAAGCTAAATTATCATTAGCTTTCATTAAACAGCCCCAAAACTCAAGTTTATTAATGAATTTTAACCATTTCTTTTAAAAAATAGCTTTTCAAGAGAGTTTCAATGCCCCACATATAAACCCTAATTTGGGAGGTCCCAAACTTTCTATAAATAGACAACCTACCCTCCCACTCAAATCAATCTCGTTTTTGTATGTTTCAAGTGCTAGAGCTTCACTACCCACACCCCATTTGCAAAGGACATCTCAGTTGAAGCTGCCTGACATTATCTTTACCCATCTAGCGTCTGTTTGCAGCCACACCCACATAGTTTCCACTCCCTTCTACTGCCACCACTTAACATCCACTCTCCAAAAGGCTCTATTTCAGCCTGGCGACTTTTTCTAAGGCTATGTTTGCTATCTTTGCCCCTCGTAATCATTCCCTAGTTGTGTTTGAGCTTCTTTGCTACCATTTAACACTTCTTGATCATTTATTGGCTGTTTTTTAGGTGCTGTCCATGCTGTTACCCGCCTCCAAACCATTGCATTTGCAGATTTTCTCTCTCCTCTGTTTGTCTAACATTGATCCAACATCAGCACTCTTTCATTTGCTGCTGCTAGATGTCTTCGGAGGCCGCCTTGCTGCGTTTCACGATTCATCAGAGTACAACACACTCTCCAGTTCATTACCTTTGCTTGGTCCTCAAGACGAGCTGGAGGTACACTATTCATTCGTGCATAGCGTGTTGTAGGAACCCCCTCTCAACCATGGATGTCAATGCCAAATGAGGAGCCTAATGTTGGTCTTTGTGTGGTGCTAAGAACCACGCAATGAAAGAAAAGAGAAAAAGAAGACCAAAAGCACCCTAGCTGGAAGAGCTAAGGAGAAGCAACCACCATGGTAGCAACAAGAGATGACCAAAGATCTACCTCGAGAGATAAAGCCTTTTATGTCATTGGAAAAAGAGGCTCTAAGGGAGATAAGACCCCAAAAGAATGGCTAGCAACCCATCTCTTCAGCCCAAGAACAACCAATGCAAACCTACCTTGTTAGTTCTGAACTAAAATACAAGACCCAACATGTAAGTACAAGAAGATACCGAAACTTGCATATTAGTGCTTCATATTGAGATACTTTGGTGCTAAGCAAATAAAAATAAAGTAAAGATAATGTAAGAGTAAGAGGCAATAAAAGGTTAAAGATGAATGAATAATTGAGTAACAAATGTGTGCAACTGAAGATAAATGAAAACTCTAAAGCTGAATAGCCTAAAGGACAAGCTAGCCTATGGACCTAACATGATAGACCAATGGGCTAAGAGTAGAAAACTGAAGTAATGTTAGACTAGACTAATATACCCTAATGGAACTAGAAGGTGCTAGCTTAAGGGTATGTTGACCATTGTGCACATCCATCGGCAAAACTTTGCCGACCGAAAAGCTATTAGCCTGTCTATGTTAGTTTTGTCAGATTGTCATCTCCTGGTTTTGAGTTCTTGTCAGAGTCTAATGGAGACATAAGAGCTCTAGCAGTTTAGGTGCATTTTCTTTATTTATCGGCTTCCTATGTTCATTCCTAGGCCAATTTCTACTTCCCATAGTCTACCTACACCTACTAGATATTATCATTGTCATCTAGGATTTTTCTGAGGTCACCCTATTTTTTTGGCATTTTTCCTTTAGTGACCAGCATTTATTGCTTGTCAGTCAGCATTTATGGCCTCTCCTGGCCCCCCCCACTTGGCAAACACATGCACTCTTCAGTCTTCTGTCTTCCCTTTGCAAGTGCACACTCCAACAATAACTCTCTATGCTTGGTATTGCCATTGTCATCAGCTTGATCTCGTGCCCTCATTGATGCTTTGGGCTGTGTGTAGGGACTGATCAGTCCATCTCCATTGTATCAGCATTCCTCTCCAATCAATGTACTATTCTTCCTTCATTCTCTACTTCCTCTCTTTCTCTCTCTCTACTTCTCTTTGTGTTCATGTTTCTCTTCCGTTGCACTCTCACATGGTATCATCACCTAAGTAAGGGCACAGTCTAGAGATTTCTTGCAAAAGAGCACGTTTTCATCACGAAGGAGAAACCCAGATTTTTCAAACATAGATTTTCAGCCTACGTTTACAGCTTGTGCAAGTGGTCCATTGCCAGTCCGACCTTCCTGATAGCCAAGTGACACCCTCCAGGACCCAGGCAGCAGCATCCAAACATAAGGCCACATCTATTTCTACATTTTGCAGCAAACGCAACTTTGCATTTTGTGGGTGACCTCTTCCTGGTGCAAGCAATAGCATCTTGCTGCAGGTGACAACTTCCTGGGGATAGGCGATAGCTCTCTGCTGCAAGCGACACTTCTTGGTGGCAAGCGACAGCTCGAGAGGTTGATTGTACTCGGGAGATTTTAAGACAAGTTTAACATGACCGATCTTGGGATCCTCCACTTCTTCCTTGGATTGGAGATCTATTAGATGGCATAGGGCATTTTTATTTCGTAGCACATGTACATTTCCGAGCTTCTCTCAGAGTTTGGTATGGCCGATTGTCGATCCATGGACCAAAAGTCCAAGCTTTTGGCAACCGAAGCTCCCCATACAAATACGACCCGTTATAGGTGTCTTGTTAGCTCCCTTATCTGGCTTATTGACTCAACCAAATATTTCTTTTATTGTAGCCTTGCCTTGTTATATTCGTTTATGAAGACTCCCACTTAGGAGCATTGGAGAGCGGCCTTGCGTGTTCTTCGTTCTCTACAAGGGACTCGATCCTACAGGATCATGTATGGAGAGGGGTTTACTCTCTCTAGTTGGAGTGATTCTGACTGGGCAGGTAATGTGGATTCGAGACGGTCCACTACAGATTATGCCTTCTTCCTTGGATCGAGAGTTATCTCATAGAGTACCAAGAAACAACCTACTATGGCCTTTTCTTCTATAGAGGCAGAGTATCATGCTTTATGTTCTACAACTATGGAGGCGGTTTGGCTTTGTCACATGTTGGCTGAGATTGGCTTTCCTCAGCTTGGAGCTACGGAGTTGCTTGTGGGCAACCAAAGTGCTCTAGGTTTGGCAAAGAACCCTGTGTTTCATGCTCACATGAAACACATCAAGATGATTCAGTATCACTATATTTAAGAGTGGATCATGGATTCCGAGTTAGTGGTGGCTTACTATCCCACAAAGGGCAATGCAGGAGATCTCTTCACAGAGCCTTTGCCCTAGGCTTCTATGCTTCATCACATGAGATTTTTGGGTCTTCAAACACTCCCAAGATCTAACAGTTTTGTCAATCTATCATCTCCTGGTTGTGAGCTCCTATCAAAGTCTGACTGAGACATAGGAGCTCTAGCAGTTTAGGTGCATCTTCTTTATTTGTCAGCTTCTAGTGTGCATCCTTAGGCTAGTTTTTGCTTTCCACAATCTACCTACACCTGCCAGACATTGTCATTGTCATCTGGGATTTTTCGAAGATCACCCCTTTTTTTTTTTCAGTGATCAACATTTTATTGTTGGTCAACTAGCATTTATGGCCTCTCCTAGTGCAAGTTGGCCAGATTTGGGCATTTATGACAATATGGAAAGGTCTTTTTGTGGACTTAGTCATGCACTGGCAATGAGTGCAAAACCTATTCTTTTTAGAAGTTGCCACCAAATACATCTAAATTCTTTGTTTATGTTTGAAGAAGGGGTGTCACCCCTATCTTGAGAATTCTTGCCACCTCTAGATTTCCCTTTCAAAGATGAGGATACCAAAGCCTCCCTTGGAAGTGGACATGAGGGAGGTCCTTTTGTGAACTTGGTTGTGCAACCTTGCATAACGCAAGAGTTGGCATTCAAACTTATAAAAGGTTGGCAGTCAAGGTAATGAAATGAGTTTTTGCATAAATTGAAAGTAATTTGGAGACAACTTATTTAGGAGTATTGTACATCTAACTTCATTGAGCTAGTGATAGTGAGCTCAGCAAGTAACTACCTATACTCAATCATCTTGACTTTCATATCATCCCTTTCCTTAGTGGAGAATAACTCACAATTAAGATTCATACGTCAAGTTCGATCTCTTGCCACGTAGCGGTCAACTAGATGACTCCAACAACAAATGTCAGGGAAATTTGTTGTAACTATGAGGGAAACTTGTATAGCAACCCCTACATGACCTTTGCAATTGTTATAGTGTTAGAGCCTTTCATTGATGGATATGATCAGGCTAGGCTAGTAGTCTAGGGTCCAACACAGCCTCTAGACCAACTAGTAGATCTCAAGGACCATGAGACTCCAACACTAGTCCAAAAAAGGAGAATTGAACTCCCACAACGACACTAAGTTTGTCTTGTCCACATCTCCCTGCTTTAAAGAAGAAAAAGGCTCCTTCTCAAGCTCCCACACATACAGCACCATAGCATGGCTACCCTTGTGAACTATCCCCTTTTTTTGGAGATGAGAAATAACTGCCACTTGCTAAGCTTGAGCCACTAAGGGTGCAAGAGTGTTGTGCAAGGTCTTCACCACAGGCCTAAGTCCCATCCCAGATGAGGACAAAGTGTGAGTGACGATCCACCAAGCCCATGTAGTCATAGAGCCATGCCTAATCTAAAATCATGTCGACGTGGAGGAGAGAAGTCACCTTGAGGGTATCTCAAACCTTGAAATTTTCCTACTTTAAGTGGAACTTCTCAACATTGGTCTTCCTCTTAGACCGAAAATCCTACTCCACAAGTTGTGTCATACTATTGAGCACAATGTGGAGATAATATTTCTCGACAAACCTGTCTTGGATCAAATTCTTAGATGCTCCACAATCCACTAAGTAAAGTGCCAAATGGCCTGTGAGCATCACTTGCACAAGTACAATGTCACACCCCAAGAAAGAGTCCTCATCTCCCAAGGGTGTGCTATCCTCAAGATAGAAGTTGTGCCAAACAAGGTTGCATCTACCTCCTCAGTTCAAGTCTCGCATTGGAAGATTTCTCCTTTAGGCTTTAAATCAGGCTTCTTGGGGCAATTTTAGCAATATGCCCTATCTGCTTACAAGTGAAACACTTATTCACTTGCTTCAGCTCCTCAACAACCACCTTCTTGGGATATCTTCCCACCACTCATGGACTTTTCCTTTTCTAGATTTAGTAGTACTAGGGTGGTTTGATTGCTCTTACTGCACTTCTCTCGCTCCTCATATATAGTTGCCAACTCCATGGCCCGCTCCAAGAAATCTAGACATTGTGTCTTCACATCAACAGAAATAGTTGTGTACAACCTATCCACAAACTTGGAAGCAATCTCATCCTCAATAAGAGGAAAGGGATACATCAATAAGAATTTGGTAAAGCGATTGAAGAAAGTGTCAATATCCTCCCCTCTTGTTTCTGCCTGAGGGACCCCCACTCCTTCCATTGCTACGATTTGTAGTCCATTAGAGCAAGTAAGAATTTTTCTAGGGCGACAAGATCTTTGAGCTTAACTTTCTCACAATGTCAAGAACCGAAGAGGAAAATTTCAGTGAACAACTGGAAGGGTCCCAACACTTTGTATCTATAGGCTTCTCTAATTATGAGAAGATACAGATATACAAGGGGCTAGAAGCAGATACAAATATTTAAGCTTTGATGGAGAGAAGGGCTAAAGCACGGGCTGAAGCAAAGGTCTTTGAAGATTTCCTTACCGAGAAGGTTTTTGAGACAAATGGTATTACAGCTGCAAAGGCCTACCTTAGCATGAAAGGTATCCATGTTACTGATGCAACTAAATCTATGAAAGATAACACATCATCTATCATTCAAGAATCCACCCAAGTAGTGACTTCAAAGTCTCATCATATACAAGGTGCCTCCTCTTGTTCCAAGAATCCCTCCAAGGAGAAGGGCAAGGAGAAAGTCAAAAACCGGCTATGTCCATGGTAGTTGAATCTCCAAAGATGGTTTTAGCAAAGGGAAAGAAAAATGCTAAAAGAAACTTCAAGCCTGGAGAGAAGAGTCTCAAGTTTGACGTCTTCTATGATAAGAGAGATTCTCAAAAAGCTGTGTCTTTTACTAGACAATTTTATGCTGCCTTTGGTGGCGAAGATTATATAGAAAACTCAAAGACGAGTATGGTTAAAATGCATTTGAAGGATACCGTTTTAAATTGGTGAGTCAAAGTTATTTAAGAGGGAAAGGAACCCAAGCTTTGGAAAGAGTTTAAGATGTTTACAACAAGAGGTTTCTGCCTTCATCCTTTGAAGTCAATGTGCAACAAGAACGGGATGAGCTAAAGCAAAGCTAAGGAGACAATGCTAAAACATATATCAACAAATTTGCAATTGTTTCTCTTAAATTTACATCTCTCAATGAAGTTCCATCCAATATGGAGATGAGAAAGTTTATCCATGAATTACATCCAACGATACAGCGAGCTATCAAGATGACAAAGCGTGATACTTTAGAAGTAATCCAAGATGCAATCCTAGAAGCTTAAGGACTACATATTCCACGGATGCTTGGTAAAGCCTCAAAAGAAGAACCACAAAGAAAGAAGACCAAGATGTTTAACAAAAAGAAGATTGATAAACAAAAACCAAAGCATAAGGATAGAGATATGTCACCTTTGCCATCCAAAAAGAAACTAACATATCAACAATTAGAAAAATATACAAGAAAGGACACATGGTTGGTCAACAAGGCAAAGAAGGAAAACCAACCCCAAAAGACACCTCAAGCAAATGCTATATCTAAGGAATCCTTGCAGCAAGATGAAACTCTATCAAAGAAAATGAAGCTTTTTATGACTTGAGGTAAAATTTCTAATCAACCTCTTCTCATTCATTTTGACAAGGGGCTATATATTATTATATCCATCCTTGACTTGTTGAAGCTCTACATCTACCAAAGGAGAGGTTTGGAACACTAGAAATATCAAGTGTTGCTTTTCAAGGAATTGAGTCTCAGAGACTAGGCCAAGTCTGGCCATCCTATTCAACTAGGGTGAGCTTCTTGTTTTTCATCCCTCCGAACAATTTTTTGGAGGACACCAGGAGGACTTCTGAAGGACTGCTTGCCAAGGGCGGACAAGGTGAGTCAATAGGGGGGAGGATTCAGTCGTATGGGCTGTTCAACATCAAGAGCGTTAAGCACATGCCACCACAAGGCTTGAATTCAGGTGTTACCATGTACCATGCAAAATATCCATGTCTTCCAATCTCTCTCTCTCTCTCTCTCTCTCTCTCTCTCTCTCTCTCGCGCGCGCGCGCGCACGTAGAGAGTTACTCAAAATAAAGAAACCAAACCTGTATAGCATTATTAGCTGAGACAGCTGTTTAGAAGTGATATACCTCGACAATATTTCGGTTGGTGTCGATGGATACAACATTCTTATAGCCAGCACTGATTTCCCTCTCAGAAAGAGGCCGGCACCGTACTACAACCTGGACTCTTTCATTGCAACCCACAGCGGCAGAGGGAGAGCCGACTGTACGCCCCGACTTAGGGAGGGACGATGCGCCTGCACTCCCCATGTTCTTGTGCAGTGTCGTATGCGCCGAGACCGCCTCGGCTCTCGGCCCTTTCGTATCAACCGTACTAACGGCCACCTTCATCCCGTTCTTTTGCAATCTTTAAAGTAATTGTCTTTGTGGAGTGAACGAAGTATTCCCTACAAAACGTTTTTGGTCGAAGATACAAAACCCGTTAAGTCAAAATTGAGAGATTTTTGCATAGAATTGCATGCATTTTTCATTTTTATAATTGGTATTTAATAAAATATAAGGTTTTAGATTTTTTGTTCGCTTTTTAAGGGGGTTTTTATACTTTCAATTTTTTTACACTAAATTTTAGTTTTTTATGAGTTTAGCACAGAGATTTAACAAATGAAAGAAAGTATAATTTTAATATCTTAAATTTTATGTGGTACTTTTTTATCTTCTCACTCACACTCTCTCTCCTTCATCGTTATATTGCTTTTCATTTCTCACCATACATCTTTTTGTTTTTTGTTTTATAATTATCCAAGCAAGAGGAGTTAATATATGCAAATATGTATGCCCACGCTTACTTGTTCAATCTTTGATTTCGCAAGAATTCTTCTTTTGAAATTGAAAAACTATGATTTCTTAATATCTCCATATGCATGTTCCTTGAAGTGACATTTCATTTCACTCTTTTCCTTCATACCTTAAGCATGATTGTAGTCACCATGCAAGGAAGGGATGCTCAAGGAACTCCACAAAAGATTCATACTATGCTATGGCCACATTGCATATAACAAAGACAAGGTTACCATATCATATCCAATAAGTTGGTTTTCTGTGAAATCTTAGCACGTAAGAAGGATGGGATTAGATATTGGTGTCACTATGCAAATGTTGCATGTGCAATCATGGAAGTAGACTAGAACTTCTAGATAGGGTATCATGAGTGTGCAAAGTCTTGCCTTTATTCATAATCATGGTTTATGCTAGTTGTACCACAAGCACAGATAACAAACTTTTATATATCGTTATTATATGTAATATATTAATTTAAATATTGCTTTGATGATTCATAAACCTCCAAAAATTATCCCAAACCTCTGTAATCCCCAAACCAAATTTAAATTTCAAATCTCTATTACAAAAAGCTATCTCTACCCTCCCAAGATTTGGGGTGCCACATGGCATGTGCTCACACTTACAAAACCTCTGTGTGTGTGTGTGTGTGTGTGTTGGGGGGGGGGGGGGGGGGGGGGGGGGGGGGATGTTGGGGGGCGCTACGGGAGCCCTCTCTTAAAGGGTCCTACAAATGCTCCCCTCTCTCTTTATTCCATTTCCCTCTCTCCATCCACGTTGGAGTAAGAGCTAAGCCATGCTTATCGTAAGTGTGGCTTAGTTGCTTCACTTGTACTCTTGAGTTTGTGGGACTCTAGCAAGTGCAGGAAGAGTGATACTAAGAAGACTCCACAAGTTTGAGCATGTAACAACACATATATATAGAAGTGAATTAATGTCTGCAACCTTTTTTAATTTATATGCAAAAGTAAATGTGTGTGTTGTACCGCAAGGTCCACACTATATAAACTTGTGTGTAGCTGTAAGCTTTTCCTGACAAAGCCCCTCCACACCAAGTCAATGAACTTAGGCATGTTACTAAACACAAGCCTGGGTGGACAATTCATGTTGCAAAACGAAGAAGTGTGCAATGAACATGTAAATGTGTGATTGGGCCTGCAAAATTTAGGTGACTAAAAGATGTGGGCAAGCGATCTTCCCCGGCCATAGGTCAAGTGTGCACCCAAGTGGAAAGGACAAAAAACTTTATTCAAAAAGTATCCAATGCAAGTGACAAGCTTTAAATCCATGACCAATGACTTGCAAGCAATTAGCTCTAACCGATGGCCTGACTACACCACTTTGACAAATGTGACCGTGCCTAGTGTGTCAAAAAATTCCCTGGCTGTTTTAAGGGTGATGGGGACTTTTCCCTTGGTGTGTAACCTACCTTAGATGTGTGGGGGCTCTAAGGCCCGTTACACACTAGGTTAAGGACACCTAGTGTGTGTGAAAAAGGCCAATCACAAGCTTGGTTTTCCAAAAAGGGTTGTTGGCTCTTTACACACTGGCTGTGGCCAAACGGGCCTATTTTGGAGAGCATTCAATGCCCCCCCCCCCCCCCCCCCAAGGCTCTATTTCAAGTTTGAGCAGGATGGGGGAGCTCCCCTGCCCTGTTGTGTCCGTCATCATCAAACTTCAATCATATTTTATTAGTGGGTCCTGAGAGGCTTTCTCCCATTGTACTAACCATTTTCCCTTCTCTTCATATGCAAGTCCCTGCTCCCAATCAATCTCCCACTCGTGGATGAATTGTTGCTACTTCTTGTTCGTGTGATACCAGGCTCATTAGGATTGCTCAATGCGAAAGCTCCATCAGTCAAGGCAAAGGTATCTGCTAGGCATTCTACACAGAATTTGAAGGTGCTCTCTCTATCTCTTTCCATGTTGCTACATTTGGATTGGAAGCTTCTCTCTCTCTCTCTCTCTCTCTCTCTCTCTCTCTCTCTCTCTCTCTCTCTCTCTCGCCTGTGCATGATCTTATTTTGATAAGAGGCAATTTGTGAGATTCGATGATGAAACGAGTGGTGCATGATGTGGATTCAATGATTAGACGAGTGGTGCATGAAGGCCATTTGTGAGTTGATAAGCTCTCGCCCCTGCATGAACATTAGAAAATTTCTTTGGGAAAGTTTAATGTAGCTTCCCCAATCTTCCCTTGCTTTAGGGCTCCTTCCCCTTCCCTTGAGCAATTCACTCCCCCGTGCATGAACTCATTTTGGTAATACATTCCTGGTGCATAATGTGGATTCGATGATCATGCCAATGGTGCATGAAGGCCATTTGATTTGATGAGCTCTCCCCCTTGCATGAACATTAGAAATTTTCTTTGGGAAAGTTTAATGCACCTTTCCCAATCTTCCCTTGGTTCAAAGCTCCTTCTCCTTCCCTGAAGCAATTCTCCTATCTAGAACATGAAAAGGGTTACCTCGTGGTTGCCTACAAAGTGTTGAATCGATGGTCCTAGACTGCCTGCCTCCCTATCCGTCTTGTTGAATCTTTGCCTTTCAATGAATCTCACATATCAAGGCAATATTATGAGGGTAGTGATTAAGGATTGTAAATTGATCAATCTTGCCATGGCAATGTTCAATGATGGGATATTTGTCTCCAATATTTGATTTCAATGATCATTCTAATTGTAGTACCGTGTAGCTATGAATGGAAATCTCCATTGAAACTGGTTGGCTATAACAGCAATCCGAACGAATATCACGTCAAATCACGTCATATGATCAAGTGGCCTTCATGCAATGTTGACATACGATTATGCATGCATCATTTCTCTTTCTCTTGGTCTCTTTGAATCGCAGTTTCATATCATAATTTTAATCACAGTGTTGATGATAGGATTTCTGATCGTATCACGATGAATATAGGGCCATTGCACGCATCACGCTGAAAGGACGATCACGTGAAAAGAAGAAAGATCAAATAGTAGGTGCTTTGTCTCTCTCTCTCTCTCTCTCTCTCTCTCTCTCTCTCTCTCTCTCTCTCTCTCTCTCTCTCTCTCTCTCTCTCTCTCTCTCTCTCTGTGCATGTCTATGAGTCTTGTTTTATGTTTTATATTACTACATGTTTTATGGTTCATGCTTTGAGTAAGCTTTATGTCAAATTTAAGAAATGATTCAATAAGAATTTATTTGGGCCTCATGCGTGTGATTATAAATCATTGTGTCTGCATTGCATCGTCATGATAACTATCATGTATGGATGCAAAAATCTTTTATATTCTCGGTCCTTTTACATGAAAGTTCATATGTTATAAGAATCATGTATTTGCAGTTATGTTCTACCTATGAAAGTTTATGATCTTGTATGGTTTGGGTTTCTGTATCATTTATGCATTTCCATTGTCACTATAAGAATCATCTACCCATGCAAACTCATAATCATAAGTTCGTAATTCGTTCATGGTCTTGTACGAAATAGGATTGAAATCATTTATGCATTGCATGAACATCCCAAGTATCATGTATTAATGCAAGATCATCATCATAAGTTCATAAATAAATTACGGTATTCTACGATATATGGTTGTGAATCATTTATGCATGGCATCATCATCTCAAGTATCATGTATTCATGCAAAATCATCATCGTAATTTCATAAATCATTAATGGTCTTGCAAGGTTCATGGTTGTGCATCATGTATGCATTGTCTTATCTTCATAAGCATCATATATTTATGGCTCCAAATGGCAAGGCTAATTGTTCAACCTTTTAAAGTTTGTAAGTTAAGAAAGACTCGTTATTCCTTAAGGAACCTAACCTTTTTTCAATTGATAATTTATGGTCTTGTATGATATAGGGTTGAAATCATCGCAACTATCACGTATTCATGCAAAATCATCGTTGTACGTTCATAAAACATTAATGCTCTTGAAAGGTTTATAGTTGTGTGTCGTGTATGCATTGCATTATCTTCATAAGCATCGTGTATTTATGGCTCCAAATGGCGAGGCTAATTGTTCAACCTATGAAATTTTTTAAGTCAAGAAAGATTTGTTACTCCTTGAGGACCCTAAACCTTTTTCAATTAATCATGTTTGTTGAGAGACAAGTTTGTGAAACAATCTGTAATGCTTTTTCATACGTACAACTATTGTAGAATGGAATCCCAAAGTACTAATTCTATGAAAGAGTATCAACAATTTATGTCCCAAATGAGTAGTGACCCCATGAAAAGTAATGATCTAATGTATTTCCATGTGACACCATGTGCTTCAACTATTCCAAGCCAAAATGTAGGTGTAGGCATTCTAGTGAGCACCTTTCCAAGTCACCTTCCTTTGATTACCACTCATCCTCAATTCACACCATTTCAACATCCAAAACAACTAGACATAGAGGCTGTCATAATTGTGCAAAATAAAACACTTGTACAACCAATACCACATAGCCCTCAACCTAGTCCTTCACAGTCGCAACATGTATCTTATCCATAAGGATAAAAAACAATAAGCTCCTTTGATGAAACCCAAGACACATGTGATGAGGTTGACGTGATTGATACAGAGGTGTCCACAATTCTATAACAAAAAATGCTCATAAGCAATGCATACAATGAGCCTTGTCTGATTTTAATGCACTAAAACCTCCTAAACCAAAGAGAGCTCAAAAAGGAAAGAATCAAGAAACTTCACGACAAACACAAGATCAAACAATGGTAAAAAAACAATTTTCTCAATGGAAGGATGCTTGGATAGTTCAGCTCATTCACATTTAAGGGTCGATGAGTGCAGAGTTTTCCAAGCCACCAAAGCAAGGAGTGGATATTTAGTCCAAGGTGGCTACATAGCTAGCATCACTATTTCCAAAGTTTCCTAAGATGGCAAGGCATGTAGGAAACATTGGGGACATGTTTGTGAGGCCTACTGAAAGGACAAGGCACATAATTCTATATCATGCAATGATCATAAGATCACTTGCCAATGGTATGATCTTGTGGAGGAATACATGTGGAATCATGCCAATGTTGTTAGTGATGCACATGCTTCAATTATCAATGTTATGTCTTTGTCTAACGACAACATTACAACTATCCCCAATGTGTGGAAGACATTGCCTCAAATGAACCTCCAAAGGCTACGCCAAATCAAGTGACCACCCAAGGAGTGTGGCATAAGAAAGATAGAAAGAGAGAGTCACTTAGTGACATGGCTAGCACCACTTGAATGATGTTGGCTAACCAAAAAGCAAACTCAATGGAGAAGAAAGCATTAGAAGAGAAAAGGCTCATAATCATGGATACACTTGCCTCCTTAGTGTCTAGTCTGCTAGATGTAATTAAGAGTTTTCAAAAGAAGGATTACATAGTAAATTGGATGAGCACATATGACATGTGTCTCCTCCTCCTGCTATTACTGCTGTTTCTCCTCCTCCCCGTTCTCTCGCTATCCAATGCCATGCCAAGAGCCTCGACTCTATCTCCAACCATGGTGCCCACACCATGATCTATGTACTCCCCCTTTCCCCACCATCAACAACCACAACAACTCAACAATGATGAAGCCAACCTTTTGCTTCTCCAACTACATCGCGCATGATGAAGGAAGTGATTGAGTAATTAACCCATTCGAGAGCATAAGGACAAATGTAATTAGTGGCAAGGGTTCAAAGTTGTACTCAACCAACTATAGTAGCATCACTGCATCAAGCCTTATTTACCTTTGAAGAGAGCAGAAGAAAGAAAGGCTGGCCTATAGCTCTTGCGTCTCTCTAAAACAAATGGGTTGCACAAGTTTTTGCAATCAGTTCTATGTGTTTTTTTTTTTTTTTGCAAGAAAGAGGAGCTCATACTTGTCATCACTATTTGTGCAACTTTGAGTTGCATACATGGAGATCGGCCATAATATTTCAAGCACAAACTGTCGTGAACATGTGAAGACATCGAATTGAGCAATGTAAGAGGGTGCCCGACCTATATCCACCTCGATGGGATAACCCAAGTGTCTAGTGATGGGATAATTGGGGATGGAGAAAAAGCTTTTGTTATACTATTTTTGTATCTCAATCACCATGTTTATGGTGGTTTATCTTCGAATACCTTCTTTGGTGTGGGGTGTTGGATCTCAATATGTGCTACAAATGTTGATAATTTTGCATAATAACCACAAGTTTTATAGCATAATACCCCTATCTTTTCTTTTATATATGTTACTAGCTAGCTTGGTTAGCCACACCCACTACCATGCTTTGCGTGGTTGACATCATTATGAAGCTCACAAGGCTATGCTTCACTCGCTTTGCATTTTGGTGAGCAAAGGAAGATGTCCAAACTTTTATATTGGTGTCCTTTGATTAGCTCAAATTCATGTGCAAACACATGGGTCCTTGAGGAATCTCTTCAAGCTTATCTGCAACCTCTCTCAATGTCATGCTCCGCACATTATGATCTATATATTTCAAACATAGGTTTTGTGAGAGTCAAACACTCATAGTCTTGTTTTCATTTTCATAAGACGGTGAGGATAATTGCCATCTGGGTGCTGGAGATCTGGACGACAGCGCTGTAGGCAAGGGGGCCAGCTGCCCCACGAAGCCTAACCCTAAGGCCCCCATTCTATCTTGTCGTCCACCCGCTTCCCTCTGCAAGCGTCCGGTGGAGCCTAAGGAGACTATACATGAGCAGATGACTCGCAGCTCCTTCACCAGCTTATTTTGGGGATGGTTGGGCAATTTACCCGTGCAAGCAGGTGGTGGACGTCCCCCAAGACTGTGGCTGCTATGAGGGCTGGTGTCGCGACAACAACCACTATGGAAGGGAGATATGTAGCTTCATTCACGACATCAGATCCTTCATACTACAAGTGTCGGTGGAAGCAAGCAATCGCGAATCGAGGTTGAGGGGAGAAGTAGAAGCGCTTAGCCTCATACATATCCCTCATATCCTGCTGACGAAGCTCAAAAAACTGCCAATGTTTATGGCAGCTGAGGTTGAGAGGTGGAGGAGCAAAAGAAGGTGAAGGCACAAGGGCAATAGAGGAAACAATTAAAATTTTTCCACTCCAAGCATATGGTCACTTGGGCTAATCCCCAATGTCTTGCTGCTTCTAATGCTTCCTCACACTCTTTTGCAATAGATATACACTTAATCATCATAGGTATGTGGCAGATATGAGACGAAAACATGGAATTTAACCTTATGTAATTGTTAGAATGTATGCCATCGAAGCTTACTATATGATCCATAAGAGTATTAGTTATACCATGGCATTATCACTGGAAACACTTATATAGGGAGTAGTAGTGACTCTTAGCCTTGCTTGGTTTTCACTCTACGTGTGTTCCTTATACCCAATAGTGAACCCTCTTATGTGCGGCATCATGAGGGTGTAGTCTTGGGATGTGCCTATGTTGTACCATTTCTTTGATTGAATAATACAAGAGTGTATCTTGCTCTCATATATCATGTTACCTTTTTGTGTCGTGTTGAGTGAGTAACGAGTACATGTGCATCACACTTGGTAGAGTTTAGTTCTTATAGCCAACAAACTCTTGCCATGTGAAGCATAGCTTATGGCACAAAGAACACCATCTTTATGGTGTCGTGCTTTGCTAGTTTTCACTCTTAACAAGAGATCTTGAGTTGAACTATTACATGAGATTGCAATTTGCACCACACATGCTTTCTCACTATGCCTCTTCTCCTCACATAGTACATTGATGACTTAAATTATGCTTCAAAGAAAAGAAACCCTTGAACAAATCCAAATTGACTTCAAACAATTCCCTTTCACTTACAATTTCCTTTCTTCTTCATGCATGTGCACGCATATGTTGTCCAAATGCATGATACATGTAATAAAAAGTGATGTTAAGTATCCTAAAGAAATGTCACACTCCAAGGATCTACTTTAATTCTCTAATTTGAAAGGAGCTCACTCACATGTAGAAATGCCCTACTCAAAGCTACTCTAAAGTGCTAAACGTATACAACACTTCAATATAATTTTCATGGACATATACAAGACTCATTGTCATTTATTTCTCCCAACAATCACTACCTTCAGTGAAAAGGAGGCAAGAATCATGGGCAACAAAAGGAACTTGCTCACACATCACGAAAGACTCCACATACTCCAATGAAGTATGATATGAAGCTTATACTAAGGTAAACAAGTATTTAAGCCAAAATATAGAAAAGCACAATCTATTATGTGTCCAAATGTTCCAAGAAGTGTTGTATGAAGCTTGTACCAAGGTAAACGAGTAATCAAGCAAGATCTACATAGACCGACGTAAGCTTCTACTAGTTGAATATTGGTCGGGTGAAAATCCATCAAGCATGCTCCATTATCCTAAGATAAAACCTATTAAAATATATTAGAATATATATTGCTTTTTAGATTAGTTAAAATCATAAAAATGTAAAATACTTGATTTGATTAAATTTAGATTTCAAAATCTTCATGGGCAAAAATAGAAGAAAATAAAGGAGAACTTAGTCAAGATTCACTACAAGTTCAAGGCATGAGCTTCATTACAACATTCATGCTTTACTATCCACATTGGAAAGAGGTACAAATCCCATCACCAAGCTCTCTATTTAAGTCAAATAGGTACTTCAATTAAGTGCACCATTGAGGCTCACTTTAGGGACTACCACAGCCCGATTTCGAAGATTTTGGATAGCTAATAGTAGCCAGATTTAAGGTATTTCAATTGCTTTTTGGATTGCTTTGCAAGAGATTTTGGTACATATATTAATGTATGCAAGCATGGGTATTACTTAAGCAGAGGGCTTCCCAGTGGAAGATGCCACTTGGGGAAATAAAAATAGCATTGTCAATCTTTATCTAGATCTTTTCTCAAGCTCAACTCACCTCAAACTCCTTAGGAATGACTTGGGCGAGTTTATTTCATAGATAAGATGCACTGGTAAAACGAGGGCATAAAAATATTGAGAAACCCTCAAAGAATTATGCTATCATAAGGCAAATTAGAGCTAAGGTAAGGCATCCATTACACCATCTTGGAAACAACATAAAAACCCTTAACATCATGAGATAACATCACAAATGGAACAAGAAACTAAGAATGGCAGGGTAAGCTTACTATTTGACTACCTCATGTCTCCACATGGGTCTCCACAACGTTGTAGTTGTTGCTAGTTATACGAATGGTCAAAAGCTATTATCAACTTTTCAAGGTTGCCAATCTCCTCAATCTTTGCATTTGGCTTGTTTGTGAGCCATACCATAGCTTGAGCTTGGAAGAAAGGGATCAACTTAAGTAGGAAAGGAGGATGCCTACATGTTTGCTATTTTGAAGCAAAGGACCTGCATGTATCTAATGTGTGTGTGTGTGTGTGTGTGTGTGTGTGTGTGTGTGTGTGTGTGTGTGTGTGTGTGTGTGTGTGTGTGTGTGTGTGTGTGTGTGTGTGTGTGCGCGCGCGCGCGCACGTGCGTGCGTGCGTGCGTGCGTGTGTGATGTTTTGCTGAGATCATGATATCCATGGGCCCTATTTTTCATTAGACTATTGTGGGAGTCTATCCTTGCTCAAGATAGCCTATATTGATGTATTTTTTATGATCTAACTATTTAAGTCATTTTTCTCCATGTTGGTTACTATAGAGGGCTCCAAATCTATTAGTTTTGATTAAAAACCATCTCTTTTAACCTTTGGATTTAGATTAAGTAAGTTGGACCCACTTTTACACCACAAGATGAAGATATAAGTGATTTGAAAATTGTTTTGCTTGAGATAAATAGCTAGAAAAGTGTAGCAAAATTTTATTAAAAGATTTGTATGTATTGAAGAGTTCTTTGACTATTTTGATATTATTGTTGCCATTGACTGGCTATTATGGTAGCACTTGGATTGTAATTATATAAGTCTTCTTGGTTGTGTAGTTAATACCATCCCATTTACTTGTTGGTTTGCACATATTGAGAAGGTTATGGGTTTGTCTCTTTCTTCAAAAAGTGCATTGTTTGATAGTGAGAATTTGGATGTGACAAATTTTTCATGTTATACAAAACAAATCTACAAGTATTGGTGCAAAAGAAGTAGGTTAAGCTTATGAAATGTAAACGAGAAAGGCTTAAGCACATGGACAAAGATGTATGAGATGAGATGGATAATCTTGCATGCTCGAGCATTATGTTGACTCTCTCAAAATCAATTTATTTCAATGTAAAGGACACTCAAGGTAATACATATGGAGTTTGGAAGAAGTATGTAACCACTATGAGAAGCAAAGTACTGCATCACAGGTTTACTAGCTAAAGAAACTCATAGACCTTAATATAGAGGAGGGGACATCTGTGTCTAACCATTATGAGCTCAATACTATCTTCAGCTAGTTGTTTGCACAAAAGATTGCCTTTAAGGATTCAATTAAGGCTATGCTTTTACTTATGACCTCTCATAAAAGTTGGGATACATTTAGGATTGCAATATGTAACTCAACACTTACATGGATAGACTAGTGCTAATATGGAGATTAGCTTGCTTACGAAAAGGGTGAACAAAAAGAATAATGTATGTTCCAAGAGTTCTAGTGCACTTATGATGAGGAAAGTCAAATGCAAGGAGTAAATCCCATGACAGAGGCAAATCAAGGAGTAAGTCTCTCACAAAGAAACATGTGGAATGATTTTAGTACAATAAAAAGGATCGTATCAAGAAGAATTATTTCATTTGAAAAAGTAAGAATAAAGGCAAGAAAAAGAGTGATGAAGATGGCAAGAAAGTGGAGAAATGAAAGGCAAAGATTGAAGAGATAAATATCATAAGCAATGGTGACAGTGATGTAATATATGACTCTACTCTTAGGGATCCATTCTTTGTTGTTGCAAATGTCATTATATCTCAAGATTAGATTCTTCATTCAAGGGTATCATTTCATGTTAGGAAGTGGTTTGCTACATATGATACAAGCAAAAAGAGAGGTGTTCAATTGAAAAATCACTTTGCATGTAGCCTTTTTGGAGTGAAACATATACATTTAGCGCTTGTTTGGCTCCTTTTTGTAGTAGTTAAGAATGTATGTCATGTGCTAAAGAAAAGCTTTATGATTTTTGGATTGTTGGATGACTATGATTATTGTATTGTATTTGGTGGTCATGCTCGGAAGATGTGCAAGGGTCACTTATTGTTACTAGAGAGCCAAAATCTCTCACTTTGTACTTGTTGAATGTATGTAGCATGAAAGATCACATTGTCATTGTCATTGAACAATCATCTATGTCTCTTTGCCATCACAAGTTGGGACCATATGTTAGTCACTGAGAAAATTCAAACCATGGAAATGGGTACATAGCAATGTGCGTAGTCCTATTCCTACAATCTTAGTAGTAGGATATTGATGATGTTACTAGAAAAGTATGGGGTTGTCATATTTGCAATAATAGTGATACATTTTGATGCATTCCAAAACTTCTTGGTTATGCAGAAAAATTGTCGAAAAGAAGCTCAATTCTTGAGGACTAAAAACAGTGGGGAGTGTACCTCTCATACACTACAAAACTTTTGTAGTATATATGTGGTATCAAAAGGGAGTTGACTACTCTTGAAAACCCCACTCAAAAATGGGGTGGTGGCTAAAAGGTTGAATATGTCTATATGAGAAAGAGTTCAACGTATGTTGTCAAATGTGAGTCTCACTCATGGTTTTTGGGAAAAATTTATTAAGATGACTAATTAGTTACCTAGCAAAAGCGATTGGAGAACAAGATTCCAAAAGAGGTGTGATCTAGCAATGAACCCTCTTATAATCACTTTACAAGTGTTTGAATATAAGGTTTATATACATATTTGAAAGGACAAGAGAAACAAGCTTAATTCTAAGTCTAGCAAGTGCATTTTTCTTAAATATGGAGATTTAAGTGAGATGGGTTACTATCTTTGGAAACTTGAAGCTAATAAGATAGTTTGCAACCATGATGTTATTATCAATTAGGAGAAGACACATAAATAATCCATCAAGATAATTGAGATTTATAGGGCACGATTCAATGAATAGGGACAATTACCATATGAGTAGCATGTACAACATGTTCCACATGATGTAGAGCCTAGATAGCCAATGAATGTTGAGGTTGAGTAGGATAAACAATTGGGGCATCCAAATGCTCAAGTTGAGCTAGTGTTTGAGAAAACCTATGAAAGTATTCAGAAAACTAGAGAGGTGCACTCCATTTCTTTATTATATTATCGTGATTGATTGTGGAGGGTGTTAACCCTCAAACGAACAAGGTGGAAAACCTAGAAAATCTAAAGCAGAAGACAAAGCCAAGGTAAAGCAGAATGGAGAACGAAGGCATGCCAAGAAAAATCAGAAAACACAAGAAGTGTGAAAAAGTCCTAAATGAAGGAGAGACACTCAAGAAAAAGCACAAGTCAATACTGTGATTTATTTTAAAAGCGTTAGGCCTTGACCCATGCAAATTGTAAATGTAGATGGGCAGTAGGAGGGAAACTAGAAAGATAGGAGGACAATGGAAAAAGGGCCTAGGCTATGACCTGCCATGTAAAAAGGGGATGACCGCCCAAATGGGGCTTTGTATATAAAGTTCAAAAAGTGAATGAGAGCTCGTTCTTTTGGTGTGTGGCAAAGTGGACTCTACTTCTTTTCTCCTTCTCTTCTCTTGCTTGCTTATGAGTACTTGAGGGACAGAGTGTGAGGGAGTGAGCTTGTGAGAGTGAGGGATCTTGGAGGTGAAGCTCTCCACTTTATCCTCTCTTCTTCTTCTCTTCTTTTCTTTTCTCTTGTCTTGCACGTGGCTATGGAGGATGGAGCTTGGAGGAAGAGGCTTGAGGATGCTTGAGCTTGCATCATGAATCGTGAAGCTATCAGAGTGCTTGAGAGAGGAAGCAACTCAATCGGGCATCAAGGTAAGCTCACTACACTCGTAGAGAGGGATAGTGTATCAGCTATGTGAGAGGTAGCCATTAGTGCTCGCTTGGAACACTTGAATGATAAGTAGTCCGTGGGTCTTGGTGGTTGAGCTTGTTTCGCCTCAACATTTTGGTTCCATTGTCGAGACCAATGGATTCAAGCTTGAGTGCTTCGAATCGAGCATCGAAGTAAGGGTTTCATCCTGAATTGGAGCTTGAGGTAGATACGAGGTTTTGGGTCTTTAATTCATCCTACAAGTAAGTATTTTTCTTATCTTTGATGGTTAGTTTAGTAGGAGAAATTAGTTAAGTACCTTGCTTTCAATTCTTGTTGCATTTAGAGTAGGTTAAGGTTAGAAAATTGGTTGAAAAAGTGTAGGGTTTGCTATTGTAAAATAGGCCAAACAAGGCACAGATCTGTGAAAAATGGGAGGAAGGAGAGCTGAAGGGGGCTGAGACCGCCGACACCAGCGAGGGGGCAAGAGTGGCAAGAACTTGGTGAAGGAGGGGTTTAACACCCAGGAGACCCAAGGGAAGCTCATTTGAAACCCTGGTTGCCTGAGAGAGAGAGTGAGAGAGAGCTTCATTGCATGGACTTGATTCATCGCATCGCCAAGGAGCTCATTACCCACTACAGATATTCCCACACCTTCTCCTGCATGTGTAGTTAGGATCTGGAGGTGCTTGAGCAGTGCGAAAACTTTGATTGCTCGACGCGGCGGATTTTGTGTCAGCTTGGCAAAAATGCGTCGTGTTGGGCTCGTCCGAGTGACGACAACTCTGGGTTGAGTCCCAGAATCGGACCAACTTGGCATTCGACCCTACCGACTCGGCCTAACCCCACTCGAATAAGTTGATTCAGACCACTTGACTCGGACACTCATCACTTGGCCCATCCGAGTCAACCATTCGGACCACTTTGTACTCAAACCACTTGACTCGACCCTCGAACAACCGCACTCGGACTATCCGAATCCGACACTTGAACCAATTACATTCGACCCTTTTTCGCTCGGCCCTCGGCCATTCGGACAGGCCGAATCAGACATTCAGCCCATGCAATTCGGAGCTATTGGGCCGAGTCTGATTTTTCAAAAATTTTTGAACATTGGAACCAAACCACCTAAACACTAGCTGTCGGAACATCCGAAGATCGTACAAACGCTACAGAAGCCTTTCTGGCACAAGGAACAAAGGTACCAGTGAGACTCAAGCATAGAGGCGATGCTAGTCGACCATCTAGCGATTCAGTTCAACAACAACACCGAGTGGAGTATTAGAGCACCATCGAATCATGACGGGGCAGAGAGAGTAGTAGAGAACCCTACAAATCAACAGAGATGGCCAAAAATCGACCAAAAACAGGAAATACGGGCCTATTAAGCTAAACCCACGACAAGAGTGATAGAGTTGTTTAGGCACTTGTCTTCTCACTTACCTTGAATTCTAGCCCACAAAGCACAAGCGAGAGTGAGGGTAAATTGAGGACTGGTTGTAACTAATAAGGAACTCACCCAGACGTAAGAACTTGAAGGAACCCACCAGTAAGAGAAGACCCAAGGACATAGAAGGGAGATTGAATCCCCAAGAGTAGGACCAAGCCAAGGACACAGCCTAAAATCCGAACACAACAAGGGCAGGAAATATCGAGGAAGTAGATCTACCCGGCCTTAACAACTTGATCGATAACTTAGTAGAATAGGAAGCCCTAGACATGGAAGGAGGCATCTCAGGTCGTAGAAGCAATGAGGAGTTTAGCCTAGGGGACTTCCCTGAGGTTGTCCGACATTTACTGAACCAATATGACGCTCAAACCCGGCTAGAACATCACGATAGGCCGGTAGAGGACATCATAGCAGACCTAAAGAAAGAAAGAAAACTGGCCCGCAGGGCTCTGCAAGGCCTAGCTGCATATAACCAAGATCAGCAAACCAGGAACTGACTCCAGAGTTTAGAAATGTGAGAGATCCAGAGGGTGCTAGCCCTAGAAGGCAGGAATCGGTTAGAGAGTGAGAGAGCACTAGAAGAAGATCTCACACTGAGTGAGCTCCTGACAAAGTGACTGCTAGATAACACGACCATTAAATGAAGCATTGCAGCATTGGCAACATCACTACTGACAGGGTTAGGAGTCAACCAAGGCTCTAAGATCCAATAAAAAATCCTTGTGGTAGCAAAACAGCTAGACAAATACAAAGCTACTGACGACCCATACAGCTTTGTGGAACAGTTCGAGTAGGTCTACGAGGCCAACGGCCTTACTGATCCTACTCAACGCTCCCAAGCCTTCGGACTATGCTTAGGCGACAAGGATCGGACCTGGTACACAAGTCTAAATGCTACAAAGCGTGCCGATTTCAATGGCTTGAAAAATCTCTTCATTAAGAGATTTTCCGAACTTGGATACTCTGATAACTTGTTGGTGTGGCTTATGAACATCAAGCAGAAAGAGAAAGAGGATATTCGAGATTAAGTGATCCATGTGAGGAGCCTCTTTAAGAGAATCCCCATGGGTGAGAGACCAATCGAAAGGGCGGTATCCACTATATTCGTCAATGGAATACAAAGCGAGGAGCTCTACAAAGCCTTGGCCGGCAACTCAAGTTTGCAACAAGACCCACTGGCAAGGGTCTTTGAAGAAGCTATTAGAGTGGATGACTAGCTCAAGGAAAGAAGCTCCAAAGGCTCAAATCAAGAAGAGTCTAGTGCTTTGAGAAGAGTCTAGTGCCAGGAGCTCTGAGAGAGCCTCAACGCCAAGTAAGAGAGCAGACTCAAGCACTCAGGACAAAGGGAAGGGCACTGAGTCGGGACAAGAGCTAGGTGAGATTAGGATGGACATAGTCAAACTATAGGAGATGATGAGACGACCAACACGCCCACATGTACAATGTGTGAATTGTGACGGAAATCACTTGCAGTCTGAGTGTTAGGACCCTAGGTCATGACCTTGTGCTAATTGTGGTAGGTCCAAGCCATGACACTATGCATTGTCGATTATCTCAGAGGCTCCCATACCCGCAACCTTACGGTTAACCCTACCTTTCTAATAGGCCACCGAACTTCTTTGAAAGGGGAGCCCCATTGGCTCTTTTGGCACCAAATGATACTAAACTTGCCATCCCTGGGATGGAAATTAATCCTACAGGTATTCCTAGGCCGCCTGGACCCTATGTGACCCATCCGCCTAGTGACACCCCAGTCCACTATGTGGACAAGCCTAGCAATGATGAGCCTTATGTAAACCCATAAGTGTCATATGATGAGGAAGGCAATGCTATCCTCATGGACTGTAGACCAGTACCGGTGATGGCATTGGGAAGAGGGAGAGACAGGGGCCTAGGAGGGCAAGCCCAAGAGCCACCTGCGGTCACCCAGGACATATTTCTTCGCGCTGCCTTGAGAGGGAGCAAGCAAACAAAGATAAGGTTGAATTAAGATGCACTGAGTGTGGAATCACTCATCTCTTTGTTGACACCCTAGGCGGAGACCATCCTCTAGCTCGAAAAATGAGCCATCGGTTCCATTGGGGTTTTTCGGTATCGAGATGCTCAACAGAGAGGCCACACATATCCCGTTGCATGTCATGACCCATGCATAAACAAAGCAGGCCAGCATATCATTGCCAGGGCCCAGCAACCTTGACGCAACCTTAGTTGGAAAGAAGAGTCAGAGATGAAGGAGAAAGAGATCAGATGCTAAGGTCACCCTCAAAACCAAAAGTGCCACGACTCTGCCAGTTGGAGGGCAGCACCTCGCACAGCTGAAAAGGGAAGTGCTAAGGTCGTGGAGTACCCTAACCCGAAGCGCCAACTCAAAGCCATCAAGAAGGTGAAAGAGTGGGTGAATGAGGCCTAGGAACACCTAAAGGATGCTGAGCCCATACTAGAAGATGAGATCGATGATCTCTCAAGCATAGGCACCCCAGTCTCTCTCCCACAACCAAAATCAAGAGAAACGATGGCACCACAAGTAGGACCACCTAAACAAAGCGTAAATGCTCTGGGCAAGCAAACCAGTCTAGACCATTGGTCAAGAACCGCAGACTTAGGAGAGAGGCAAGTGACTAGCAACCTCCTCAACACATTGGTGACCACCCCTATAATTATAAGCTTGGGCGACCTACTTAGGCAGCATCCTATGATATGGCTAGAGCGAAAACGTTGGGTCGAAGAAAGCCAATTATCACAGACTTGCCTGAGCACGAAGCAAAGACTCAAATACCAAGTTTGACACTGCACTCCATACCTAAATCCTTGCACATCAATGCTGGGAAGGCACAGAAATACATGCAGTCCTCCCAGTCCTAGCTTTGGGGGATGTCACAAGAAAGGGAATTGTAGACGCAGGGGGCAGGAGTGAGTGTGCTAAGCTATGCAGTACTCCAAAGTTGGGGTAGCCCACTAGTCGAGACTCCTAGGTTCAACGTCACTCTAGCTAACGGAATGAACGTGAAACTGTGTGGAGTGTTAAAAAATCGGCCAGTGAAGATTGCAAAAATCCAATTCTTAGTTGACTCCATAGTCATCAAGGGAGTAGACTACGACATCCTGCTAAGCTGACCCTAGATGCGCAATGTGAGAGTCATAGAAGATTGGGGCAATGGTCTTATCTTCTTAGGCAATCGAACAGAGGTTGTAAGAGTAGAGATTGACACTTGGAAGACTACATCAATCGACCTAGATACCATCTCCACCATGCTGAAGGGCGATGGGTAGCAGACTAAGGGATCCTATGGGGCTCTTACCAAGTATATCATGTGCCATGAGGACGAGCAAGACTGGATGCACGTTCTTGCTACCATCGACCTACCGTTCTCAGATACTGAGGAGTATGAATAGACCGTCAGGGCAACTAACAGGTTCAAGGGCACATCTTTGGTGCCAGTCTACATGATGACCATGAGTCGATGTCGGAGACCCACTCATGATGCATTCCGAGTCCCGAGTAATAGATAAGAGCTCCAGGAGATCCTAGGATACTTAACCAATAAGTTGATTGGCAATCCAGCAATGAACCTTAAACCACTCCAAGATCTCTTGAATGCGCCTGAATGGCGATGGCCCAAGGTGCATGATTTGAACTTGAAGTATAATTGGTCTTTACTTCTCAACCAACAAGAAGGGAATTCTCAGGACCAGGAAAATGACGAGTGACCGGACAGAGACAGCTCAAATGACGAATATGAGGACTGTTGTTCCTTCAATGACAAGAAAGCGAAAAGGAAGTTGATACCCTAGAGTACACACTGGGGGGCATATTATTGAAGATATACAAGTAGGCCCCAGACCATGCAAGCAGAGTGCATTTAGAGACGGGAAAGGAGTCAAGCACAGGGGTTGCGATCGAACTTGGTTGGAGTACACGGGTGCAATTGACTACAAGCAGGTAGGCCTAGCTCTGTCACATGATGCACCACTGCTGCAAACAAACTCACATTCTGAGCTACGACTGCCATGGGAGAGCCCCTCTACTAGAGAAGACAGAGAGTTCGATTCCAAATCAGAAGTTAGCTCAGATAGTGACCCGGAATACCTTGGCCTCCCAAGACCAGACACACTAAGGGGATGATTTCGCTGAGCAGGATGAGGCAAGTCTCATTAATCTCTTGCGAGAGTATACAGATATGTTTGCTTGGTCCCTAAAAGAACTTAAAGGTGTGGACCCTAGCATGGTGACCCACAACATACCCATGACACCTGACGCAACACCAGTCAAATAGTGACCATATCCCATGAATCCAAAGCATGCTCACGCTGTTAAGAAAGAAATCAGCAAGCTAATGAGAGTAGGATTCATCTAAGAAATTGACCACACTAACTGGGTTTCCCCCATAGTCATCATATTAAAGAAGAATGGAAAGATTAGAGTGTGTGTCAATTATAAGAAGGTAAATGTAGCTACGAAGAGAGATAATTACCCATTGCTATACACAGAGCACATGCTTGAGAGAGTAAACGGCAAGGAGGCCTATAGTTTTCTGGACGGGTTCTCTAGGTACAATCAAGCGCAAGTGCACCTGAACGATAGGCATAAGATGGCATTCGCCACTGAATGGGGAGGGGAGTCTTTTCCTACATCGTCATGCCTTTTGGATTGACTAATGCACCAACCACTTTCCAATGACTGATGTGTACAATATACAAAGACATGCTGAGGAAGGAGTTAGAGGTCTTCGTGGATGACTTTTGCTTTCACTATGCTTGGTAGGGAACACTTAAATAGGCTTCAAGCGGTCCTTGAACGATGTCGGCTATACCATCTCTCATTGAACCCATTGAAATGCTAGTTCTGGGTGAAGCATGGATGTATCCTAGGACACGTGGTGTCAAAGAATGGTAGATTTCTTAAAGATCAAGGTCATTGTCGACCTTCCACAGTGCTTCTTAGGACAGAGCGGGTACTATCGACGCTTTGTGTTAAACTACGCATTGATTGCTAGATCTCTATACAAGTTGTTGATTGTATTCGAATGGACTGCGGAGTGCCAACACGCATATGAGAAACTAAAAAACCCCCTGACCACACTGCTCCAATACTACGAGCCCCAGATTGGATACTCACGTTCCACGTGCACATCGATGCTTCGAAATTCACCGTAGGAGCCGTATTGTGTCAACGTGGTGAGCACAACCTTGATTATCTAGTGAGCTTTGCTAGCAGACAACTCATTGAGATTGAAATGAATTGCTCGACAACTGAGAGAGAAGGCTTGGCCATGGTGTTTGCTATAAAGAAATTTCGGCACTACCTTTTGGCTACACCTTTTACTGTATTTGTTGACCATCAAGCCTTGATGTATCTGGTTAATAAACCATGCGCTAGAGGATGAATTTCTAGATGGATTCTTTTTCTTTTGGAATTTCACTTCTCTGTGGTGGTGCATAAGGGGAAGTAGCACTATATGGCTGATCATCTGTCTCGTATCCCCACAGGAGAAGTGGCTAGCCAAGGCAATGTGGATGAACTACTAGACGCACACCTATTCCGCTCATCTAGCGAAAAAGAATTGTTTAGAGAGCTGACCTGATGCCATATTGGGGCAGATGGCATAGTTCAAATGCTTGAGCATGAGACTACCGGAGTCACAAATAGATAAAGCCCGACTTAGGCGACTCATCCTAAAGATCCAACCATACCAGTTAATAGTAGGCCAACTTTACAAGCTGGGACAAGATGGATTACTATGTAGATGTGTATGTGAATATGAAATGCATGACATGCTAATAGAGGCACATGGCGGAATCGCCAAAGGACATTTCTACGGAGAAGTGACAACTCGCAAAGTACTGCAATCCCAGCTGTGGTGGCCAAAGTCTCGATTCGTAAGGATCACATGGAGCTAACCCCAATGATCGCATGACAACCCTTCGAGAAATGGGGGATTGACTTCATCCGACCCATTAGTCCGGCAGCACAATATTCGCAAGCCAAATACATTATTGTGGCTATTGATTATCTGACAAAATGGGCAGAAACACAAGCTACAAGAAAGAATGACACTCGGACCACCACTAAATTCCTATGGGAGCAAGTGATCTCACGATTTGGCTGCCCCATCAAACTAGTTGGCCACCAAGGCACCCACTTCATCAACAAAGTGATAGGTCACCTCTTATCCTCTTTCCTAATCATCCATCGAAAATCCTCGCCTTATTACTCACAAGCAAATGGTCAAGTCAAATCAACAAATAAAATCTTAATCAACGTCGTGACTAAAGTCATCTCGGCTTCACGCAGTGATTGGGATAACAAGTTGATGACGGCCTTATGGGCCTACCGCACAACTTACAAGACAGCTTTGGGATAGACCCCCTTTAGATTGATAGATGGCACAGAGGCAATCCTCCCCTTGGAATTCTTCATATCAAGCCTCTGGATTTCCCTTCAAGAAAGACGGGATGGCAAGGGGGCATGGATGGAATGCTTGATTGAACTCGAACGCTTGACAGAAACCTGGCTTCTAGCAACCCATGCGTTCATATGGGAGACGACAAAACACAAAAGCTGGTTTGATAAGCATGTCAAGTAGCGCAGCTTCGAACAGGGTGACTTAGTACTGCTATACTCAGTCAAAGGACATAAGCAAAAGCTGAAGTTTCAGGGGCTAGGACCTTTTAAGGTTCAAACCATCAGTCAAACTGGCAATGTAGAATTCGAACTTCCCTCCCATGCACCCATTGCATGAGCCCCCAATGATAGCACCCCCTATCCATGTGCAAGTAGCCACTATCATTAAAATAGATGGTAAAGATGAGAAAGCAGTACCACCAGCTTACCTACACATGACAATCACCTCTAGACACACATTCACCATCAATGCATTGATCGATGAGGGAGCTGATTTTAATATCTTTACTCATGACCATTGGACCTAAATTGGCAAACCGCAGCTATAGCCCACTAATGCTAGCCTCACCCCTTATGGAGGCCAATCCTACATGATGTTAGAAAAATGCAAGGTTGTACTTTCTATCGAGTCTGAAAGTATGCAAATAATCTTCTATGTGTCACCCAACACTAAGAATGCAGGCACGGAATCGCTGTTAGGGCGGAATTTCAAGAAGCAAACTCATTGCACTATCGACTATGAGTCACAGCGTGACCATAGGCACCGTTTGCATTGTTACAGTTTTCAGCAAGGGCGGTGTAACCCGTTCCAAGTCCACAGACCCACTGATAGAGCGACCCGCAGTCACACTTAAGAAGGAAGGTTGTGACTTGTTACAACCTATCCAACCTCGAGACCAATGACCCATTAGAACCACCATTGAAGCCCAAGAACCCGAGTTCAACTGGATACCTAAACAAGGAGGGCCACCTAGGAAGAGAAACCCATGGTCTCGCAAGGCTAACAGTCTACACCCAAAACCTTGGAGGCTAAGGCAAAACCATAAACATCGACGCACGATCAAGCCGCGATGGGTCCCTAAGACCTTATTGTGCGCACAAGGCTACTATGAGGGTAACACCTAGATTTGGATGCCTAAAACCAGAGTAACCAAAGGCCCTATGCAAGTGCCTCCCTCAAGATTGACCACCCATAACATCATGCTAGAAACACTCAAACCGCCAGTAAATCAGGCCGCTGAGCCCATAGAACCTCCAAAGCCTAGCTCTGCAAGGCCTGAACCAGTCTATTGCCCACAATTGCCAACTGCCACTAAAACAAAATACCCAGTTCTAGCACACATGATTCCACTCAGATCTCACATGCATCTAGTGGCACGACAACCGCAACCACCACCAAAACCATCAAATGGAAAACCCAGCTTCGACCTAAAGAGCAAGCCTCGATCACCCCCCATCCTTCGACCCTCTTATGAACAACAATCAATTATAACAGTGGCCACAGACTTAGCTGGAAGCTGATTTTAAATTTCAAATATAAATATGATGGGACCTAATTAAATAACTAAAGCTCACCTATTGAGGGAAGCGGGTGGGTGGAATCCCCCACGGGTCCGTTAGGGTGGTCCCAAAGAACTGGGAGGCTTCTCACTAGGTTTTACTAACCCTTAAAAATTGATAGGTTAGAACCCCGATCCATGCCGTTTTAGGGGACCAGAATAGGACTATACCCTATGAGTAGAGAGTTGAGTGGTGCATCCCTCTCGTTTCCCAATCTCTTTGAACCAAGTGCAGCATGGGTCTGCTTCGGCTAGGGTATCTCTGTGTAAAGTAGGATGTCCAGGACCCGACGCTAGAATGCTGTCAAGAGACCTTGGCCACTAGGTACCCAAATTTCAGGTCGATCCCAGTGGGCTCGACCACAAATGTTCTGTTGCAAGGTGGACTTGAGAAACCCTATGCAAAAACCCCCGTAACATTCCATGGGAGTGTCAGGTAGCATCGCTTAGATTCGTCTCTCAATGGACTGCTAAAAACTTGCGTGGACAGCCGATAAGCGAGCATATTACACACGAAGAGCCTTATCTTTGTTGGCACTTTGGATGATGCAAGTTATGTTGTCTCTTTTAGTGATTCCTCATAAAATATTGCTTGTGGGAATGTTGTTATTGTACATGGTTCTAAGTCTAACACTCTCTACCCCTTGCTTGTATCTGGGTTAGTTGACCACGTTTTGACAGTGGATGTAGTTCCACATGTATCTCTTTGGCATTGTTACCTTGGACATGTGTCCTTGAAAGGAATAAAAATGCTTATCCATTTGTAGTATCTTCCACTCCTTGACTATAAGTATTTTGAGTCTTGTGATAATTGTTTATATGGTAAGCAAACACATAATTTGAATAAAAAGTCTAGCATGACACACATGGGTGAGCCTTTGGCTCTTGTTCATTCCACCCTTGAATGGTATGGCTGAGTACATGAATAGGACAATTCAGGAGAGTGAGTCTATAATTTGCTTAGCCAAGTAGGCTTACCACATCATTTTTGGGCTGAGGCAATTATTACTACCATACACTTGATTAATCAGTCCCCATGTATTGCTCTTGACTATCAAGTTGTTGTAGAGGAGGTATGGTTTGGAAAACCTCCCTCATATACTCATTTGCATACCTTTGGTTGTGAGGCTTTCTTCCATGTTCCTAAGGACAAGTGTAATAAGTTGGATCCTAAGTCTGTGAAATACATCTTTCTTGGTTATGGAGATACATGTGAGATGGGCTATTGCCTATGGGATCCATAGGCTTGAAAGATGATCCACGGCCATGATGTTGTTTTCCATTATGAGAAAAATGCATAAGCAGCCTAAGCATGTTGTTGAGGTATGCAAAGGTAATATTTTAGGAGGAGCCTCCTACTACTGTACATCCAACTAGACAGCTTGCAGTAGTGGCTTGTGCTCTAATGATCTAAATTCATGATGCTCCACAGGATGTACAAGCCCCACAACTTGTTTCTACTAGAGATAGACAACAGCCTAAGCATTTTGCACCCTCTATGGATTATGTTATGGTGAGATAGATGTTGGTGAACCTCTTACTTATGATGAGGCCATGCATATAGATGATAGTGGGATTTCATTCCTTTTCCTAGTGAAAAGCATGCTTTGCCATACAAATGGGTGTATAAGTTGAAAGGTATCCTTGGATGCCCCAAGTTGACATACACAGCCAGATTGGTTGCTAAGGGTTTCAAGTAAAAGCATAGTATGGACTTTGATGAAGTCTTTTTTCCTATTGTGAAGATGACAACCCTATGCTTAGTACTGGCTTTGATTGTGTAGCTTGACTTGGATCTTTATCAGATAGATGTCAAGACAACTTTTGTTCATAGGGATTTGCATGATGAGATTTACATGAAGCAGCCTAAGTTCTTTGCAAAACCTAGTAGGGATCACCTAGTGTGCCAAAATTTGAGAAAGAGCCTTTATGGCCTTAAGCTAGCACCTAGGGAATGGCACCACAAGTTTAATGCTTTTATGGATTTACTCTAGGATATTCCCATAGTACCCTTGTTTATATAGAAGAAGGCTCATGATGACAACCTTATGATTTTGATACTTTTATGTGGATGATATGTTGATTACTGGGAGTGCTCATGATGAGCTAGATACCTTGAAAGGTGAGCTCAAGAAGAGTTTTGAGATGAAGAACATGGAAAATACTCACATATTCTTGGGATGTGCATTACTTTCGATCACTCTAAGGGGCTCCTTTACTTGTCAAAGAAGGAGTACATCCAAAAGGTCCTTGAGTGGTTTCATCTACAATATGTTAAGCCTATTGGTTGTTCTTTATGTTCTCATGTGAAGGTTAGTCAGGCCGATTATCCACAATCTGATGAGTAGAAGGCCAAGATGGCCAAGATCTCTTGTGCATCAATAGTGGGCAGCTTGATATATGCCATGATAGCCACTCATATCTTGACATAGCATTTGCAGTGGGAGTTATGGCACGCTATATGACTACACTTGGCAGACAACATTGGGATGCCGTTAAGGGTATCATGAGATACCTGAAGAGCATATTAGCTATGTGTAACTATTATGGTGGCCAATATACAAGAGTCATGGGGTACATTAACTTTGATTATGCAGGATATGCAAAAATATGAAGTCCACCTCTGGCTATGTCTTTGCCTTTGCTAGAGGTGTTGTTTCTTGGATGTCCAAGGTGCAAAAATGTACGGCCCTATTTAGTAAAGAGACAAAGTATGTCCAGGGTGCGAAAATGCATGGCCTCTATCTATTATAGAGGTAGAGTATGTTGTAGCCCCACTGAGACTTGCAAGGAGTCTCCCTAATTAGACCATCTAGTAGTAGACCTTGCCATTATTGATGTGGTTCCTACATTGTATTTGGATTCTATGAGTGTTATTCAGTTGGCTAAGAATCTCATCTTCCATGTGAAGATGAAGCACATTGAGATGCATTACTACTTTATTAGAGAGGTCATTGAGGACAAGTCCATTGAGCTTGTCAAGATCTCAATTGACCAAAATCCTATAGCTCTTAGCGGAGTGTTTTGCCTTACTATTTAGGAAGTTAATGGGCATTGGATGAGATTACATCTTTTCTTATTCTATTGTGCTCTATGTATACTTGTACTTTGTCACTTTTTTCTTATTCTCTCCTAATTAAGAGCACATTTTCCTTTAAGTGGAATGTTATTGGGGGTAAAGGCGCCTATGCCTGGCTATCCATGTATTAGTTACACTGATAGTATCTACATCATATAGTTATACTAGCAGTACTACTCGCACTGTGTATTATTTATATTAATCATACCCGCACTATGTTTTAGTTACATATACACATGTACCCTTTAGGTGGTAGGCATCCATCACTATCACTTTATTCTTTATTCTTCTAGTGACATTTGAATCAAGGAAAGGCTACTCACACATTGTGACTATTTGAGTTTTCACATCTTGTGTGTGTGTTCTCTCTCTCTCTCTCTCTCTCTCTCTCCACCATAGCTCTTCTTTGCTCACATGCTCTTCTTTTTCCCTTTGGCTAGAATTAGGAGCTATGGAGTAGAGGATGCAAGTTAAGTACAATTACATGGATTATGGAGCCACCATCAAGCTTTTACTTTGTGGCGTCAAGGAGAAGGTAAGGTTTTGAGTTCACTACACCCTCGCCGATTTATTTGTTCTTACTTTCGTGTGGTTTAGGAGAAGAATGAATAGATCAATGAGTATGGATGATATATAGGCTATGTGAGAGGTAGGCATTATTGGATGAAGCACTCGAAACAACAAGCATTTTGTCGAGTTTGACAGTCGAGCTTGCAAAAGCTTTGACATTTTAGTTCATTTCAAGGGATACAATAACCATGAGCTTACCAAGTGGGATGAAAAAGGGTCACATGTGATATGGCCATTTTTAGTTAGAAAGGCCTCAACTCAAAGGTCTCAATATGACCAAATTGCTTGAAACCTAAGGCCTCATTATGGTCCCAATGCCCCATTGTCAAATAGTCACCTCACTATTGCCCAATGCTCAATTATTAAATGATCGAGACTAAGGCCTCTCGTATGACCAAATCGGCCAAGGCCAAATGGTCTATAGAAAATCCATTATAAAATGGACCATGTGAGAAGAGGAGAGGACTACACATTGGACGAGATTTGGCTAAAGGGGAAGGTGAGGTGGCCATCGAAATGGGTGGGGTCTTGAGATGATCGAATGTCAAGAGAGTAGAGAGGGATGGCTGAGTTTTGAAATTCTAAGGCCTTAGTAAGGCCTATTATGGCCCTAACAAGGCCTTGGGCCTTTACTAGACCCCCAAAAAAGAAAATAATAAAAAGTTAGCCAATCTGGCAACAAACAATGAACTTTGTAAAGGGCCAAAAGACCTTGTTTATGAAGGAATGCTTGAACAGTCCTCAAAGGCCCTTTCCTTTACCCATTGGGTTGAGAGGCCTTGGTTAGGCCTCTAGGCCTTAGTGTTTGTTTTTTATTTTAATTTAAATTAAGAAAAAAAAGAGAAATTTTGGCCTTATTAGCCTTAGAGATTCCAACCGAATGGGCCCAACATAAGACAAAAAAAAAAGACGATGAGGCTTTGTTAAGGCCTAGTCGTCAAAGGCCTTAGTAAGGCCTTAGAATTTCTAAACTTGGTCCTCCCTCCCTACTCTCTTGGCATTCGATTACATCATGATGCTACCCATTCAATTGCCACCTCACCTTCCCCCTTAGCCAAATCCCCTCCATGGTGTAGTCCTCTCCTCTTCTCACTTGGCCAATTAGGGCATTTCTTTTATATACTTTTTATTTTGAAAAATATTTTATATCGACCATTTGGCCTCAGCTAACTTGTCTATAAGAAAGGCCTTGGTCTCGACCATTTGACAATTGAGCACCAGGCACTAGTGAGGTGGCCATTTGACAATCAAGCATTGGGACCATAGTGAGGCCTTTGGCCTCAAGCAGTTTGGTCATATTGACCCCCTTGAGTTGAGGCCTTTCTAACTAATGATGTCCATATTACATGCAACCCTTTTTCAACCCACCTAGTAAGCTCGATCATTGTATTGCTCAACACTAGCATGAGGCTACCGCTCATCTCGAGATGACCAATACACAACCCACCATAATTGTTGCTTTGGACTCACATCTAGTGGTATGTAAACCTTGACCTACTCATAGCAGGAATTGACATACTAGGCTTGTGAGAGTTTAACTATTGCAACACTCAAGTATTCAAATGGTTTTGGCTCCCTAGTTTATCTACATGCTTAATAATTTGTCATGGGGATATGCCTTGAGTGCATCGTGTTAAACTTTGAGGAGGCCAACGAAAAGATCTAGATGGACCTATGAGTTGGTTAGGAAGCATATTTGAACAATAGGTCTCAGCTTAAGTAATTTAAACCCTAGGCTTTGATACTACAATTCTTTGCATTTTGAGTATCTTAGTTGGATATCAAGAATTTAACTCAAGCCTTGTGTGGTCCACTTGAGCTAGTGACATTTTCCCACTCAAAGTGAGCATCAAACTAGCAACTATAGAGCTCTCCTCTAGCCTAATTAGACAACCGACATGGGGAGGGTACACCATCTACTAGATGACCTCAAGTAATAACCATACCCGAGTTTGACGTTTTGGCACCACCATGAATTGGCAACACAATGACCCTAGGCACTTGTGTTAGGTGCTAACACCTTCACGGTCATCTCACCTAGGCTCCTCAAAGATGGGAAGCTTGCCTATGCCTTGCATTTTTATTAGTTTAAAAAAAAAAGGGATTTCTCACTAGGTTAACTTTGAACCAAGGGTTCACAACCCTAACATGTTGGAGAAAGTATCCTCAAGGTTTCAAATCAATCATTAGCGGCCAACTTACTAGAGCCAAGGTGGATAATGACTCAAAGACATAGAGGAGCATCTCTAGGTAGCTAAACCAAGGGTTAGCAAGGACAAGTGTGTGTACATAAGAGAGTTGTTTGCACTTGTTAGTGTTGTAATTGTGTGCATTGCACTTGGGATTGGAAGGCAACATAGCTTGCTTAAGCATGAACACACCATCAAAGCACATAATCACATGAAAGGCATTGTTTGAAAAAGAGAAAACCTATCGACACACAAGCTCATCTCAAAATTGCCTATCTTAAACAAGAAACCATTGCACTTGAAGGGTTATGAGATGAAACTAGAACATATCATAGTCATGGAAAACAAAGCCTAGAAGGAGGATGTGAACCAACAACTAGTGAGCGAGGGTCAAGTAAACATAGAAGGGATGTCATGGTATATGTGGCCATGCAAGGGTCTATCGAACCACGAAGGGTTATTAAAGGAAAAATGACCCAAAGTTGAAGAAGTATCTAAAGAAGCTAACATCCCAAACCACAACATGTCCAAATACCTAGCCTAAGTAAACACTTTTCAAGCCTAAGATACCTTTGAATTCAAGTCTAAGCACAACACTAACCACTAAGTGATCATCATCTTCAATCGATAAATTCCTTGAGGCGGAGCAAGAGAATGAATACATGCCATTACAAGCCAACGAGCGACCAACTTAGCCAAGAAGCAACCATATAACTCAACCATATATACATTGCCTCATCAAGTGGACACATGAGAGTAACTAATAGAACTAATTTTGTGCCACCTTGGGCAACCATCTTGGAGATGAGCTTATGAGCCAATCCTTAGGTCAAGTTTGCCTCAAGATTGACACCTTGACCTACTAGGGTCATGGTAGACAACAATACTTGACACAAAAGGATATATGAAAGCCTAATTGGACTTCTACACCACAAAACCAAGGGTGTAATAGTTCCTCCTTGCAAAGCCTGGGGCTCACCACCCTTGAGAATCCAAGAAGTCAAACACATAGATAAAACAACCAAGGCTAGGAGAACTCCATGAGATCTTTGCACCCCAAAACAATATGTATTTTGAGCTAGTAAAACACTTCTCAAACACCACTAGGGCTAACTTGGATTTGAGAATAAAGTAACAAGAGTTGAGTCATTGTTTAGCGAGAGGAGAAAGAAAGAATTATGCATGTGTGGGAAAAGACCCCCAACTAAGAGTAAGGAGTTACTTTCCAACTAAACTACTAGATATCTAGAGAGTCATGTGAATCTATAAGAGTGTTACCTTAGCCCATTAGTTTGATGGGGCCTTAATTGGATTCCTTAAGAAGCTTCAAAACCATAAGAGTTCCTTAATTGTCATGGATGATAAGGTAAGGTGCCCCTTGGAAACTCACTTGCCAAAGGGATTGAGTTGATTGTGAATTATGTTGAAGAGTACATCAAAATTGACAAATTCAATATCATCACAAACCTAAGGATGTATTACAACTATAGGGTTAATACAATTGAACTCATCTTGCCTTGACTTTTTGAGTTGAACTTAAGTAAGTTGCACTCGCTCCCTTGTCCAAGACTTGAAAAGGATCCTATCCTAGGAATTGTTATTGAAAATAATCATTTGGGAGGCTTATTGACTTGATTGCATAGGATAATAACTATAAATAATCCACAAGGCAAGCTTAGGGACAATTCCACCTAGTTCAAGAACAATAGGATAAAAACTAGTGAGTGTGGATTAGGAATGATTGGTTATTGAAGCCATAACAAGGCTATGTAGCGAGATGGAGGTCTAACAACCATCAAGAACTATCTCCAGAGCAAAAGGAACAGAAGAGAAGGAAGTATTTAGGAAAACCACAATCAACTGAAACACAAATATCCCTAGACTTGGACCTACTAGCTAATCAATCTCAAGGGAACTCAAGTAATTGGAATGCTTATGGATTTAAAAATCATGGTATATACAAATAGGGTTGAAAGGCATTCAAAAAAGAGGGAAGCTCATGAAAAGATAGAGAATAGCACTCTAATGGGCCATGTTAGCCATTGAGGGCAACTAGGCCATGTAGGAACACTTGCACACTACATTCACATTGCATTATCTAAATAGAATGCAACACCATTGGCAGAGCAACATGAGATGAATCAACTCAATAACTCCAACTATGAATGCAATAAGAGTAGCATCACACAAAAAAGCCATAATTCTAGTATGCAATCTACATTCAATAGTGTAGCTAGGAGTTCAAGGATTTGTACTAGAAAGGTCAAGGTCATAGACTTGGACCTAGAAGATGATAATATAATACCTCTTGCCTATCTAAGGGCCAACTTATTGCAAAAAGAGAGCATGTTATTGGCACTTGTATTGATAAGGGAGCAAACTTCAATATTATGGCCTACAATGCGTGGATTGAAATAAGCTAACCAGAGCTTACACCGACCAATGCAATCTTCGACTCATATGGAGGAAAACCATATTCTCTTATAGGAAAATTTAGAATACTCACAATTATCAAGATTGAAAGCTTGCCTATCCTATTCCATATACTCCCAAACCGTGAAGACATGGGAGAGGAGGTACTTCTTGGCAAAGCTTTCAAGCAAGCAACAAAATGTGAGGTTGATTATGTAGTGCAACAAATAAATCTAACATTGAGGAATACGAGGATAATTAGGACTTTCAATGAGGGTGATCTTACCTCCTCAATCGAAAGGCAAGAAGCACATATTTGACCTAAAAGGGATACCCACTAGCGAGAAAAGTAGGGAAATACTAGAGTAGTTGCTTCAAGTATACAATGAAGAGAGAGAACCTATCATCATGATTATTCTTTAAACGAAAAAATTAAAGAGCAATACCAAGGATGCAAGATGGACTTACAAAACCCATAGGAAATCATGAAAAAGAATTAAACATCATAGGCAAAGACATCGAATGGAAATATAGTATGCAACAATGGGTTCCACAGTTCATGTTGCTTGCCCAAGGCTTCTATATAGGAAATTGTTGGTTGCAGTTGCCCAAACCATGTGTAAGTCCACCTTAGCTGCACCATGCATGTATGCCTCCACAATGGAAGGGGGGGAAAAAAACCATAGAACAAAGACTAAAAATATACAATTGAATGAGAAAATGTTGACTACAATCCCTAAGAACAAGCCTTCCATAATTGAATGGGATAAAGCCCCAAAGTTAGCAACTAGGCAAGAGCAATTGCTAGTGATCATAATTACTACACTTGATGAAGAAGAGATAGTTGAAAGGCTCAATTCTTCAAAAGAAGAGGCAATTGAATCACCATAGCCTAGCAATATTGATCAGCATGACTTAGGGAAGCCATATATGGAGACAAAAGGAAAAGAGATTCCTAATGAGTAGTCCAATGATACAAGAGCACTACTTAACAATTACATTCAACAAAGTGCTTTGTTAACATACTGCTTGAAGTATGGCCTTAGTGGGGACTATCCATTGCTTGACAAAGTTCCCATGACTCCTCGATGCTTGCACTGCACTAGAGTATAGTCTTGAGTTCTACAATTGGCTTCTAAAATCTTGGATAAACATGGATTCATAAATTGTAAACATGTACATAAATGAAACATGATTGTGTATAGATCAAACTAAATAGAAAAAATTCCTACACAACTTCAAGCAATGATTGTCAAGCTAAGGTGACCAGAATTAAGGTCAATACAACTAGACTCGTGTAAGTGGTACTTCTTGTTAACAGAGCCCTATTAATGAAGTTTGGAGCATATTAAATGCATGCACTCTCATATTTATGTGAAGTGAATGGAGGATAGTGGAAGTGATTAGGTGGGTTGGCAGATCAAATGTTTGAAGCAAGGCACTTCGCTCCCCATAAACATCCCCAAAGGAGACAATATCATCTCCATGGGATCATTGGTTACAATCCAAGACTATTAGTACCATTGTGAGAGAGAGGAGGCCACTTCTAAAACACCAATGAATATCTTGCAACATAAGTCCTACTTAGTGATAGAAAAGGAGCAAGTCTATTGTGCATGTAGAGCTTATTAGACAACAATTGTTAGGATCCCCTCAAACAACCACTTTCTATCATTATACATTTACTCTCTATGTAATGGTCTTTGCCACCATTTATCATTTTATATTGTTATGTTGTCACCATAATCGGCTCATAATGTTGTTTTAATGCATGGAGATAAGGTCTTCCTATGAAAAATAAGACCATTTATCATTTTATATTGTTATGTTGTCACCATAATCGGCTCATAATGTTGTTTTAATGCATGGAGATAAGGTCTTCCTATGAAAAATAAGTACAGACCATGGACGAGTTTAAGTTTTCAAGGAAGTACCTATCGTGTAAAGTTTGGACTCAAATCGCTCAATCATATTTGCAACTTCCCATTTAAAAGTGGTATTGATTTATAACCTCTATTATCCAATGTGCCGCAAGTGAAACAAGCCTTAAATGGATTATAGAGGCTTAGTGCACCAATATGAATACCTTTTACGTAGCACTATCTTAGAGTCATTTGAATTGAAAGCTCGCCTTGCAAGCTTATAAAAAAAACACACCCATGTGTGAACACATGCTAGTGGGGATAGAAGCACCTTGGAAGTTGAGCTACTCTACCACTTTAGAACTAAGCGTCGAGTTCATGAGCTCCTGTTAAGTATTGAGATGTTGAGTTACTCCACATGAGATGGCATGCACTACATGCCTTGGTGATGTGGCAAGGTTTTTTACAGTTGCATGCTAGGAAATTAACATTGAGAATATGCTAGTGATTTTATAATTGGACTACACTCATGTAGTTTGCTCTTGGTAATGGTACATGTAGCATATAAGTGGCATGCTCTATGTATGACATAAGCTTGCTTCGAAAGCTAGATGTGAAAGCAACTTGAGAGGTATCTTTGGTGACAAGTTTATCTTTTACTCTCATCTCCAAATAGTCATCAACACTATACAATACTCATATAAAGTCTAATGTACAATCTATACATCTAAGTTATCCTCCATGGACCAATATGCTCTACATAATGACTTGCAATTTGAACAACTCTCCAAAAATAGAGTCTAGACAAAGTCATATGTGGTACTTAGAAGGACATTGTCATGGTTAATGAGCTTGTGGAATACATTGTACATAAGCTTGAATTACACATGGTACTTATAATAACATATATTCTACTCTTTTATAATATAGGATAAAACAAATCTTTCATTCTCAAAAGATATTTTCTCTATTTGTAGTTTTGCCTATAAATCTTATTTGTGCCATCTCTAAGAAATAAGCACTCTGCTCAATAGTCTATTTACATCCTACATGCTTTTGTACTAAATCAAGGCATTGGTTTCACTATTCAATGTCATATACGTGAGAGGAAGTGATAATGGAATGCTAAATCGAGAGAGAGAGAGAGAGAGAGAGAGAGAGAGAGAGAGAGAGAGAGAGAGAGAGAGAGAGAGAGAGAGAGAGAGAGAGAGAGAGAGAGAGAGAGAGAGAGAGAGAGAGAGAGAGAGAGAGAGAGAGAGAGAGAGAGAGAGAGAGAGAGAGAGAGAGAGAGAGAGAGAGAGAGAGAGAGAGAGAGAGAGAACAATAAGTTTTGGTGGATACTGAATTCTATGCTTATTCTTCATTATCTTCACTTATATATGAATGTATAATGTGTATTAGTACAAGGAGTGTCTACCGAACCTTTAGCCATTGACCTTTATCTTGATAGCCTCTAACTAAAAGGCCTATGTGCCTCTTAAGAGAGAATAGCAAGTGAAGCTAGCATCTAATGCCCATCAATGCTCTATAGTGTGCAACACACTTGGAAGGTAAAGGCTTGGTGATGTGGCAAGACTTTTTGCACTTTCATGTTAGGTAATTAACATTGAGAATATGCCAATGATTCTATAATTGGACTGCACTCACATAGTTCACTCTTGGTAATGGTACATGTAGCATATAAGTAGCTTGCTCTATGTAGGACATAAGCTTGCTTCAAAAGCTAGATGTGAAAGCAACTTGAGAGGTATCTTTGGTGACAAGTCTATCTTTTACTCTCACCTCCAAATAGTCATCAATATTGTACAATACTCACATAAAGGCTAACGTACAATCTATGCATCTAAGTTATCCTCCATGGACATGGATGCTCTAGATAATGACTTGCAATTTGAACAACACTCCAAAATGAAACCAAGTGAATAGTTTTGGGAAGACCAAGGATATTAAAAACTTTAGACAAAGTCACATGTGGTATTTAGAAGGACATTATCATAGTCAATGAGCTTGTGGAATACATTGTGCATAAGCTTGAATTACTTGTACATGGTACCTATAACAACATGTATCCTACTCTTTTATAATATCGAATAAACCAAGTCTTACACTTCTCAAAATATATTTTCTCTATTTGTAGTTTTGGGTGGGTCTCCCTCAACTACCTATAAATATCATATATGCCATCTCTAAGAAATAAGCACTGTGCTCAATAGCCTCTTTACATTCCATATGCTTTTGTAACAGGTTTTTGAATTCAAGAGGCACCTATATAGTGCTCCTCCTAGAAGCACTAAATCAAGGCCTTGGTTTCATTATTCAATGTCATAAATGTGAGAGAAATTGATAGTGGAATGTTGAATCAACACAGAGAGAGAGAGAGAGAGAGAGAGAGAGAGAGAGAGAGAGAGAGAGAGAGAGAGAGAGAGAGAGAGAGAGAGAGAGAGAGAGCACAAGAAGTTTTGGTGGATACTGAATTCTACATTGTGTATACAATGTGTAATAGTACAAGGAGTGTCTGCTGAGCTTTTAGCCATTGACCTTTATCCAGTAGCCTTTGACTATGGATATACAATGTGTATTAGTACAAGGAGTATCTGCCAAGCCTTTAGCCATTGGCCTTTATCCCGTAGCCTTTGACTAAAAGGCCAATGTGGTTTCTAAGAGAGAATAGCAAGTGAAGTTAGCATCCAATTCCCATCAATGCTCTATAGTGTGCAATGTGCTTAGAAGGTAAACTCTTTGTGAGAAGATCTACAAGGTTATTATTTGTACAAATCTTGAAAACCTTAAGAAGCTCAATATGAATCCGCTTATCCTCGAGAATCTCTATGACAAATTAATACTTTATCTCAATGTGCTTTGTCTTTGCATGAAAGATAAGATTCCACGCTAGTTGGATGGTACAAATACTGTCACAATGCAAAATAGGCACCTCTACTGCAATGCCGAGATCTCCCACTAAAAGAGTAAGCCATATAGCTTTTGTTAGCCATTGGTGTGGCACACTATGTTTGCCCTTAGCATGCTTTAGAACCTTAGTCATAGTAGTTTTATGTGTAAAGTAGTCTTAAAAGCCTCATGAAAGTGTAGTTTATAGGTAGTTATAAAACATGACTTGAAGAGGTATTGTGTGTATTTTCTCATGTATGGATTATCGTTCTTGATCATGACTATTTGTTTTATAGAGTTTCTTGCTTAGCAATACAATATGACAGTGGATGCGCTATCATGCCACTACGTGAACACGGTGTGAAAAACTTTGGAGTGCATCATCATCCGACTTCCTTATTGATCTAGAGAGTCAATGCCATCTGTGTCACTAGTGCTAGTGTCTGTGACATGGATGGTTCAAAAATACTAGATTTTTGGACAATTTTAGCCTAGTTTTGATATGTTGGATATTATTTATTGTAAATATCCTAAAAAACTAGGAAAAATTCTAGATTAGGGTGGCATGCAAAAAGCAAGTTGTTTTTTCAACCATTTTTGGGATTTTTCATAAAAAAGAAAGATTGGCGAAATCGCACGCATTGCGATTGCAGTTGATAGCCAGAAAACAACACTTTGAACTAGAAGAAGAAGGAGTGATCTAGGAGATCCTTGAGCAGGTGTTCAAGTGTCCTAGGGTTTTACCCCCCTTTCAGAACCAACGGAGCCATCAGATTTGGGTTCCGAGCAAAAGAAAAGGAGCTATTATTTTGATACACGTTTTTGGGTCTACAAAGGAGCTCCAGGAGAACTAATGCCTAGAGATTACTTCTGAGTAGTGCAAAACAAGGGATTTCAAGTTCTATTTATACATATTAATTCAATTTATTGTGCTTTGTATTTATTGTGTTTACCTCTTGTCTATTCTTTTTCTTCTCTTCCATCTTCTATCTCTACTTCCTTCTATCTCTAATCCTCGGTGGATATGACCTTTCGACAAAAACCCCTCCGATAGTGCCAAGACTCATATCTCTATTTCTGCTCTTTTCTAGAATATTCTCTAGTTTATGTATTTAATTTACTGAGTATTAGTGCTGAAGTATGTGTTCTCTTGTTCCTATGCCATTATTTTTTAGTTTCCTACTAGTTGCTTGATGAGATATTATGCATTTTTTGCATTATTCGATGCAATTTACTCTATTCCTGTATGAGACAGTTCAATCCTATTATGCATTTGGCATAAAATGGGGGGCAGAAACACTTTGGTGATTCTATCATGCTTTCTTGAACCTTTGAAGTTCAATAGAAAAACACCTTCAGTTGATGCAAGAAATTTGAAGCTCTGTCAAAAGATGACTTTGTTTTGGGGAAGAAAACTTAACTTCATGTATGCAATTTAAAAGGTTTTCTGTGTGTAGATCGTATTATTCTTTTCATGATCCTACCATTGTTTCCTTGTATTTTAGTGTTAAAGCACCAATAAAAATGACAAGGGTTGATGGTGGAAATTTGAAGTTTTATATGAAGTAGTAATATATTTTCAAAAGCAAGATGATACAATCCTACTTTTGTTGTGTTGCATTTATGGTTCTAAAGCCCGACCAAAAATGTCTTTGTTTGATGTTAGAAGTCCAGAATTCGTGCAAAGACTTGAAGTAATAACTAACTTCTTGAAGGGCATGATCCTACCATTGTCATCATGAACCTCTAGAGTGAAGCTTTGTGAAAAAAATACTTTGTTTTATGGACAAAAAGGGAATTTATTGTATGGAGTCCAAAGGGTTTTTTGTATGTATACCCTGTCATTGCTTCTTTGTATCTTTGGTAAAAACACTAGCAAAAATGATTTTTTTTAATGGTAGAAATTTGGGTTTCTTTGTATAAAACAATGATACATTTCATGCAGCAATATGATGCAATCCCATCATTCTTACCTAGCATCACTTATGTCAAACCCTACTTAAAAAACATTTTTGCTTTATGCCACAAATTTGCAATTTTGTCACAATCTGAAGCAGTGACAATGGCCTAAAGCAGTAATATATTACCTGAAATATGATGATATATTTCACAAGGTTAATTTTGCCTTTCTTCTTATATGATGAATAGTTACTCTATTATTTTGTCTAGCTATAAGTCTCCGGAATTGCAGAAACCATTAGTAAAGCAACAATAGGAGGAGTTTTAGAAAATTGCAAGAGAAGAAGCATAAAGATTTTCAATCTTGGATGAAAAAAGAGACAAATTGTTCATTGAGATATTTCAAAATGCAAGAATTATTGTAAGAATACCCTCTATGTAACAAATTTTGGCTGAATCTAGTGAGAAAGAGGAAGCACTATCTTTTGCCTATTACAGGAAGCCTACAAAGGATTAATGAGGAAGCACTATATTTTGCCTATTACACGAAGCCTACGAAGGATTAATGAGAGAGCATTTAGGTTTCACTTTTAGTTTTGAAGTTTAAAATTTCAATCCAATTAATTGCTATGGGTAAATCAAAGGAGAAGGAAAAGTGATGCAAAGTTTGCTTTGAGTCTAGACATACTTCAAAGAATTATTCTTATGTTCATGGGCTGTGCGAAGAATGAAAATCCTAGAAGTATTTCTGCACGTTTGATTTATGCAATGAGTATGATGGTAGCTGCAAGAGGTTTTCATCAGCACGAAGGGTTCAAGCTCAAAGATGAATAAAGCATGGGAGAAGTTGGATTCTTTTGAGGATATTCTTCACGACGCTTATGAATGGCATGATTATCGTGAAGGCAAGAAAGACAGGTCTTGTTCAAGTGTTAAGCATGTTGGGAGATTGCTTGTAGGAGTTGAAAAGCTCAAGGAAAGATATGAAGATGTTTTGGATTCCAATCTTGATTCAAGGTCAAGTGATGATGATGATGATTGGTGCTCTTTACTTATTGTCTTGCCACCAAAGATTGATGCAAAGGGAGTAAGAGAGGACAACAGCCAAAGAAGCCAAGAATCTTAGAGTGCCCCAAACCCAACAGAACAACTTGCCAATGGAAGAGTGCATAATCACACTTTGCATCAATAATCTCAATGTATTTTCCATATTTTGATCTTTTTCAAACTACCATGATCAATCTCCAATCAAATTTAATAAAGAAGAGAACATGCTAGTAGTTATGAACAATGAAGATGGTCAGATTAGTGATCAAGAAGATCAATTATGTATTCAAGAAGATATACTATTATGGATGATAAGTTTGAGGATTGTGGTTTTCGCAATGAAGATATTATTGTGGAAGATTATCTTGGTTCTCTTATTGATGCTAAGGAAGATAATATAACTACTGAGTTGGATTTCAATGAAGGAACTTTGCAAGAACTTGAAGAAGTGCCACTACTCGTAGTGCAAAATGCACCATATTTGGATGTATTTATTTAGGATACCCATATTTCCAACATGCAAAATAATATTTCAGATCATTGCTCAATCTAAAGAATAAGTAAATGTTCCACTAATACGAATTGAAGAATTGCAAGATTAGCATTGTAATTCCTTTATAAGAAGAACAAGATTACAAGATTGGCACTACATTTCCTTTCCATGAGTTGGTTAAATATGAAGAATTGTAGAATGTAGTTAGTTTATATGATTTTTTGAAGTTTCGCATGAGATACACTCTATGATTCAATCTTCAACTGAGATGATTCATTGGTTTTCTGTTGAGCTTGAAAAAGAGAGAAATGTGGCCAATGTTGCAACAATTGAAGCTTTTGTCTGTTATTAATCAGCTTCAAGAGGAGAAAGCATTACTATAGAAAGAGGTTTCTCAACTGAGGAATGCAATGGATTTCCAAGTTTCTGTCAGAGAGAGAACTAGGGAGAGAGAAAGAGGAGAGAGAAAGACTGCAGAGGAGAGAGAAAGACTGCAGGAAGAGAGAGAAATAGAGTGACGAGGAGAGAGAAAGACTAGAATTGGAGAGAGAAAGACAGGAAAGATGAAGAAGCCATGGAAGCTTGGAGCAAGAAGGGAGAGAAAGTTTGTAATTGTATTGATATGTCAAAAAGATGTGAAAAATTACAACTTCTCTCCTTATATACCAGTGTCAGTGTGACATGGCATATTATTAACATTCTAAGTATTCCCAGCTTCTTACAATCCATCCCTTCCCAAAAGTTTTTGTCCCCAAAAACAAAACTAGAAAGAGCTAAAGAAAAGATGGATAGAACAGAGTACTACTCTGTTTTACAGCTTAACAAATAGGGAATGAGTGAAGAATTTATCATTACAAGGGCTGAATTTGAAGTACGAAAAGTGGACCCTGCTATATACATGATTTGAAGAACCTTAGAAGCCATTGGAGCCATAGAATCTTCAACAAATAGTTCCAGAAGAAAGTAGACAGCTTGCTGGAATAACAGTCCCTGCTGGACCAAATCAGCCATAACTTTTGATAGAAGTGTCCAAATGAAGTGTACCACATATCAAAACGAAGCTCTTGAAGAGTACTTTAAGCTCATGCAGATAGCTCAATTCTGAAAATGAAGTACGACAAAAACTGTTCTAAAACAGCGTGCTGTCCTGAACCAGTCTGCACCAATACTAGCTCCATAAGCAATAGGCTTCAGCCACTAATTTATCCTTCAAGTATGGATACTCATCCAATATTGAATCAGGTCTCCAAGAAGCCTCTTCAGAGGGTAAACCTCTCCATTTAATCAAATATTCCACAATAGAACGTGATCGAAGCTTCTTTTCACGCTGACCTATAACAGCCTCTGGGATGTACTGAACAATACCATCTTCATCAATAGGTGGCAGCTCATCAACTAAATCCACTGGATCACCATAATAGGGCTTGAGCTGACTAACATGGAAGACGTTATGAATCTTTGTAGAAGAGGGAAGCTCTAGTCTGTAAGCCAAATCTCCAATCCGCTTAAGGATCCTGTAAGGGCCATAGAATCTGTGGGCAAGCTTATTACTGGATCCATCTTTCAATGTAGAATACTTGGATTTGGGCACCTTCAACAAAACCAGCTCTCCTTCCTGGAACTCTAAAGGCCTCCTCTTCTCATCAGCATACATCTTCATCTGATCTTGAGCCTTCCTTAGATTCACCTTGCATTGCTGAAGAAGGGTCTGCATTCTATCCAACTCTTCCTTCCCATGAGGGTTGATCTTTTCGTTAAAAATGACTGTGGGTAGGGGCACCCTGTATCCATACAAAGCCTCAAAGGGTGAAACTCCTATGCTCGCATGAGTGGAATTATTATAAGCAAACTCAGCCAGGTGTAACCAAGAATCCCATGAGGTTTGGACATCATAGCAAAAATGGCGAAGATAAGTCTCCAACCATTTATTAACTCTCTCTGTCTGTCCATCAGTTTGGGGATGATAAGCCGTAGATGGAGCCAACTTGGTACCCATAGATGTAAATACCGCTTGCCAAAAGTTACTCATAAACTTTGAGTCCCTATCATGGACAATCACCTGCGGTAATCCATGCAATCTGAAAATATGCTCCATAAACTGGTTGGCCACCTGAGAAGCAGTAAACTGAATTTTTGTCGGGATAAAATGAGCTGCTTTGGTGAGTCTGTCAACCACCACATAAATACTATTCCACCCCTTCTTGGTAGTAGGTAAGCCAGTGATAAAGTCCATAGTAATATGAGTCCATTTACCCGTAGGAATAGGCAATGGCTGCAATAAACCTCCTGGCTTATGGGTGCTATCCTTATTTTGCTGACAAGGCATACACTTCATAACGAAGTCCTTGACATCTTTCCACAGTCCTTTCCAATAAAAGCTCTTGCTGATCCTGTCATAAGTCTTGAAAACTCCCAAGTGTCCAGCTAAAGGCGAAGAATGCATCTCCTCCATAATTTTTCGCTTGAAGGAAGAAGTAGAGGGAATAACAATCTTGCCCTTCCACCAAATAAGACCATTTTTAAGCTGGTAGTGTGAGTTTTCTTCCATGAGACCTTGCTGTAATTTCTGAAAGATTTGGCTGAATTCCTCATCTAAGAGATATGCCTCTTGTAGCTCTTCAATCCAATCACTATGTAATTCCGTCATGGCTGATACTTTGCAGGCCCACATACGAGAGAGAGAATCAGCCACTATGTTATCTTTGCCCCTTGTATGAGTGATGTCAAAGTCATAATTTTGTAATGTTGCTACCCATCGTCGTTGCTTTGGAGTAAGATTTGACTGAGTAAGGAAATACTTGAGTACGCGATGATCACTATGCACTCTGAATCGGCTGCCATATAAGTAATGGTGCCATTTCTTGATTGCATGCAGAATAGCCAACATTTCCTGATCATAAACATTCATGGCCATCTCCTTATCAGTAAGCTTACGGCTTTCAAATGCAATTACTCCATGCTCCTGAAGCAAAACAGCCCCAATGCCACGGCCACTAGCATCACATTGTATAGTAAACTCTTTAGAGAAATCCGGGCATACAAGAATAGGAGCGGAGGTAAGTAATTCCTTTAACTGGTTGAAGCTGCTATCTGCAAGAGAATCCCAAAAGAAAGCTTCTTTCTTCAACCTGTCAGTTAAAGGGGCTGCAATTGCCGCATAATGCTTTATAAATCTGCGATAGAATGAAGATAGACCAAGAAATCCTCTAAGAGAGGTAGTAGTAGTAGGTGTTGGCCAATCTTTTATGCATTGCACCTTCTTGGGATCAGCCTGTATTCCTTTTTCACTGACTATATGTCCCAAGTATTCCACTTCAGTCTGCATGAAAGAACACTTCTTCTCCTTAGCAAAAAGCCTATGATGTCTCAACACATCAAAAACCCTCCTCATATGCGACAAATGATCCTGAAAAGTCTTGCTGTAGATCAAAATGTCGTCGAAGAATACCAAGACAAACTGAAAGAGGAAAGGTTGTAGAATCTTATTCATCAAGCTTTGAAAGGTAGCTGGAGCGTTTGTAAGGCCGAATGGCATCACCAAGAAATGGTAAAGCCCACGATCAGTCCTAAAAGCAGTCTTGACCTCATCACCCTCTCTCATGCGAATCTGATGATACCCTGATCTCAAATCAATCTTCGTGAAGAATCGAGCCCCCTTAAGCTCATCAAGCAAATCATCTATCCTGGGTATAGGATACCTGTTCTTCACTGTTATCTTGTTAAGATCCCTGTAGTCAATGCACATTCTGAAAGATCCATCTTTCTTTTTGACTAACAGGACTGGGGATGCATACGGTGAAGAACTTGGTTCAATGAATCCCATTTCAAGAAGCTCTTTGATTTGCTTGGCTACTTCCTCTCGTTCACATTTTGATAGTCTGTAAGGTGGCTTATTGATCGTCTTTGAGTTGGGTTCCAAATCAATGGGGTGATCCACCGCTCTCTTAGGAGGCAATGAAGTAGGTACTTCAAATAGATCTCTGTACTCCTCAAGAAGAGCTGTCAAGGCTGGATGGTTTGCTGAATTTTTGGGCTGATCATGTGTTTCTTTGTTCAAATGCAATACAAATATCTGTGAGCGCTTCTTGTACTCTTTCTTGAGTTGTTGAATGGTGATAAGCTGAAAATCAGATTTACTAGGGATCCCCTGTAAACGGATGAGCTGTCCATTGGAGAAAAACTCCATATATAACTGTGAGAAATCCATAGTAATCCTGCCTAAGGTCATCAACCAGTCACAACCAAGTACAATATCTATGGGCCCCATTTCCAAAGTGATCAGGTTTACTTTGACTTCAAAATTTTCAGCCATCTGCAAAGAAACCTGTGGACAGATTTGTGTGCTGATTTCCTCTTCACCATTAGCCACTTGTACTCTAATGGGCTGCTGTAAGTCGGTGGGAACACAATTCAACTTGTACAAAATGGATTTATTGACAAAACTGTGGGTACTGCCACTATCTATCAGGATGAACACTGGCTTTCCACATATGCTTCCCTTCATACGAAGTGTATTAGGGTTCTTAGATCCCGTCCAAGCATCCATAGAGATAGAACAATTAGTGGCAGCAGGCAACTCATTACAAAATCCACCAGGATCAAATGGGATATCACCGCCTGGATCAAAAGGAAAAGAGTCAGATGGATCATAGAAGTACTCATGTCCACCATCATCCTCGAAATCTTCATTTTCAGCATTGATTGGGACTGCATTAACTTCATCTATGTCATTTTCAAGGTCCTCAAGAACTAGCATACTCTGAATTTTTGGCTTGGCATTTTTGTATACACACTTTGAAGCATGGTCAGGAGTATACTTTTCTCCACACTTGAAGCATAAGCCTTTGTCCTTTCTTTCCTTGTAAAGATCCATGGGAATATTTCTAGAATTTGTATTGGCTGAAGTAGACTTAGGCTTATTATCACCTTGCTTAAATTCAACCTTTGGACTGTTTGCTGTCCTGAAATTGCCTTGAAGCCTAGAAGCATTAAACGGGGGATAAGTTGGTATCCGTAAGCTCCCACTAGGCATATGGTTGCTGCCATAATTGTTACCAACTTGCCCTTGCTTTAAAACAGTCCTTGGCTGTCCATAACTTGGCTGAAATGAAGACTCTTTCCTATACTTCCTTCCAAAGCGCTCTGCAAGCTCAATAGCCTTGAAAAGTGAAGTAGGATTTTGCGCCATAACATCAGCTGACAAGGATGGTTCCAAACCATACATGAACTTGTGTAACTTGGCCTCATCACTGATGTTTTCCACATACATGGTCAAGTTGAGGAATTGGTTTGTATATTCCCTTACACTTAGGCTCCTTTGTTCCAAGTTGTACCATCTTCGTTCTAACTTCTCTTTCTCAAGAGGTGAAACAAAGACTTCAGCCATAAGTGCCTTGAAAGCTTCCCAATTCTCAATAAGTACATTCTCTTTCTTGATATACCTCCACCAAGTGTGAGCAAATCCTTCTAAGTGGAGGGAGGCAAAATGTATCTTCATATCATCAGTTTTAGGAAATATGTCGAAATAAGACTCCATCTTAGAAGTCCATTCCTCTAATTCTGATGGTGAAGATGACTGGCCATTGAATTTGGATAAAACAATTTTATCCTTGAATTCTCTATCATGGAAAGGTTGCTGTCCCAAAACTGGCTGATCGGAATTTCTAAGTACAGAACCCCCAAAATGAGATTGAAATCTTCCAACAGGTGGCTGAGAATTACCCTGTAATCTTCCTGTTGGTAAAGCACCCCTAGAATGCTGAGTATGCAGTCCAAAAGCTTGAGTATTGGCGCCGTTCAAACTGCCCAAATAGTCATCATGCCTTTGTGAAGCTTCTCCCACTTCATATTGACTATTGGGTATGCCTCTTCTTCCTATTATCCCATCCCCATAACCATTTTGGTTGGATGGCTGAAGTGGAACTGAGGGGTCACTATTTGAACAAGCCTTCTCATTTGCTTCTTTTGATCCCTTTTGTGACTGCATGAGTTGAGAAAATTGTGCCATAAGTTGGGCATTAGATTCTACCAACTTATCAATGGAAGCATTGGTTCTGTTAGTTGATTCCATCATCTTCTCAACAGTAGACTTCGTTTGATCAAATGATAAAATCATATGCTCCATTGTTGACAAAATAGTCTCATGACGTTCCTTATGTCTTAGTTCATGGGCACACAAAGCGTCATTGAGAATACTAATCTCTCCTTGTTGAGGCTCTTCAGGGTTCTCTTGAAGTGTGCTTTCCATCATAGAATCCCTGATTTGCTGTGCATAGTCCTCCTGGACCTTATTTTTGCCTTTATGCCCTGCCATACTAGTGCAGTCCTGCAGTACCCCTTGTCAGTAAAACGGCTATAACTTTGGCTAGAAAACTCCGATTGCAAAACTTTTTTGTGCGAATCGAAGCTTACAATTCCCTCTTCGAGATGAGCTATAGCACGCTATAACAGGTTTAGGACAGAAAATTCTGTAACTGACTTTCAGAGTCTGAACTGTCCAGTCCTGCACCCTGTTTAGACCTGTAAGTGCCCTGTTTTGACCCTGTAATGCAAGAAAGTAACCTCCAAAGGCTACCAAACCCTGCAAAGGGGTATATAGGACCTGTGGGTACCCTGTAGTACCTGCACCTGTACTTCAGTATCAAAAGGTGTACCTGTATCCACCTGTAAATACCCTGTGGGTAACCTGAAAATGCCCTGTTTTACCCTGTTTTACTCCAATAGGTACTTGAGTCGTTGGAAAGTCTTCAATCTTCAATTCTCCACTCGCTGTACCTGTGTGAGGGATAAAACGGCAGGACGGGCTCCCTACACGGGCTCCGAATCACCGGGAGGTGGGCAAAGTTCCCCCCGGGTCGGTTGGTTGCACCCCTTCGGGATCTTCGATAGTGAGGGAGGGTCACCTCTCTTTTGTCCCACTATCTCCCCCGGCATCCACCTTTTTCCTCGGTGGGAATATCAACATGGCAGAGGCTAGTGTACTAAGCAATCAGCATGATATGCATTTGGAAAATATTCATTCAGCCTTTCATGAGATGCAATTGATTGAGATAAAAGAACTTGAGATGGAAGAAGGGTTTTACCTATGCAATTCAGTGACTCACTGATTGCTAGTACTTACCCTTTACAATTTTCCAATTTAGGCAAAAGAGAATCAACCAATCAATTGGATTAGAGTAAGCAAAGGAATCAATGAATGTATTCAGTCCATAGGATTCAAATGTTATGCTGAAATCTCAGATTAAGGCCCTTCATTCACTGATTGAAGCTAATATGCATTAGACAAGCATTGCATTCATGAATAGATGAATTCAAGCAAAGGTTGGCTGAGAATTTGATGAAAATGTTCAATTCTTTAATCTCTCAGTCAAATGGCTTAAGCTCAGCAATTGGATTGATGAGAGAGATTAAAAATTGAAGAGAAATACCTTGACATGGCTGAAAATAACTTGCCAAATGCTTGATAGGGCTCCCGGTTGTCCAATGTTAGCAAAATAATCCAAGAAGCTTGCTTATCTGATGGTAGAGACCAATCTTGAGGCTTCAAATGCTTGAAATTGAAGCATTAAACCCGTTTCCCCCAAATTTTTGCTCCATTGAAGCTCTTGATCTTCAATCTTAAGCCATCCCGTGCTTAATCCTTGCAATTTGTTGAAGAATCCTTGCTGAAATGATTCCACGGGCCAAAAGGATGAAGAATCTTCAAGAAATTGTCAAGAAATGGAAGCTTGGGCTGAAGCTTTCATGGCTGCCCATGGACTGTTCATGTAAAGTTCAAGAGATGCTGAAGAATCATGAAAGGGAGCTGAATCCTCCCTTGTTTGCTGAAGATTTTACTTGCCAAGGGATCAGGGAGAGTGCCAAGGGCTGATGAGGAAGCAACCTGAGCAGGATGCAGGCTGGAATCAGCCCGAAAATTGCGCCGCAATTTTCGGGGCTGTTTCCTGCTCCATGGCTGAGGCAACACTGAGCAACCTTGTGCTCATTCTGAAGGTCTTGATCTGGGGAAACTATTCCAAGTAATGGTTGGCCAAGAAACTCAGGGGTTTGAGAGAGATGAAGTGATCTTTAGGGCTGATCTTCCATGAAACCTGCAGGAAACTCCAGGAAAGGGGAAAGAGAAACCCCTCTTTTGAAAGTAACCACAGTTTGTTCTCAAACTAAGCCCGGTTAACCATCCTTTACCCTAGTTACCTCCATTTTTGCATAAAATTTGATGACGTCCAGCCATTTAAGCCTTTACCCGCCATATCTGACCTTGAATAACTCCAGATGTAGTCATTGCTAACTGTAGTTGTCCTGCAGCACTCCACTAGTCACTGTCTTGTACCATTTTTGTCTGAAATTGGTTTTGAAATAGGAAAATAGGAGTGAAAATGGAAGAAAATAATGGATCAAAGACTGAAGCTCTGATACCACTTGTCAGAGAGAGAACTAGGGAGAGAGAAAGAGGAGAGAGAAAGACTGCAGAGGAGAGAGAAAGACTGCAGGAAGAGAGAGAAATAGAGTGACGAGGAGAGAGAAAGACTAGAATTGGAGAGAGAAAGACAGGAAAGATGAAGAAGCCATGGAAGCTTGGAGCAAGAAGGGAGAGAAAGTTTGTAATTGTATTGATATGTCAAAAAGATGTGAAAAATTACAACTTCTCTCCTTATATACCAGTGTCAGTGTGACATGGCATATTATTAACATTCTAAGTATTCCCAGCTTCTTACAACTATCTTCACTCTATGTATCTCTATTTCTCTCTCTCTCTCTCTATGTTTCTCCCTCTATGTGTATATTCTCTTTTTCTCTTTCTAGCACACTCGATCAAACAACACTCTATCTCATGTAAATGATCTCTCTCTCTCTCTCTCTCTCTCTCTCTCTCTCTCTCTCTCTCTCTCTCTCTCTCTCTCTCTCTCTCTCTCTCTCTCTCTCTCTCTCTCTCTCTCTCTCTCTCTCTCTCTCTAGCATGTAATGTAGATTCATTCATGCAATCACCCCGGAACGATGGAACACCACGGCCCACACCTCTCTCTCTCTCTCTCTCTCTCTCTCTCTCTCTCTCTCTCAAATTACTCCATGTCTTTGCTCTCTCAGTTTTTAGGGTTGTACATGCAATTTCTCCCTCTCACTCTACATTCTCTCTCTCACTCCCCCTCTCACCTATATATATATATATATATATATATATATATATATATATATATATATATATACACGTATATAAATCTTAGTCACTCACTTACTCTCCGTGTTTATCTCCCTCTCTCTCTCTCACTTTCTCTCTCTCATGCATGTGATCAATCCACATTGTATAATAATGCCTCACATCAGATCATTGCACGTGTTGTACAAACACGTCTCTTAAATCCTAAATACATCTCTCTCTCTCTCTCTCTCTCTCTATATATATATATATCATAATGTGAATGCTTGGGCAACCACTTGATGTTTTTAGAACTTTAATTTCAATGGATTGATATCTCCCTCCCCTCCCCCCTCTCTCCCTTCCCCCCCCCCCCCCCCCCCCTCTTCCCAACAAATATAATACAAGACAATTCATACAAGCAATCCAAATATACATTTCTCACTATGTGTATCTCTCTCTCTCTCTAGAGTCATTAGACTCAATAGAGAAAGAGAGTACATACATACATACATACATACATACATACATACATACATACATACATACATACATACATACATACATACATACATACATACATACATACATACATATATATATATATATATATATATATATATAAGTTTTTGATGTAAGAGAAGAGGAGAGGGAATTTTTAAAATAATGTTTGATGATAGAGAAGAGAAAAATAATTACTAGCTAGGAAGTTTTAAAAAAATATATTTATGATATATTTTAATATGAGACATAGTAGATTCAGACTTTTTGAATGAACTTTATTGAAATCTTTGAATCTTATGAACAAAAAGCTATTCTCTCTTTTGGGACTTTTTTTTCTCCTAATATAGAAAACTAATAATTAACATAATATATAATGGCTTTTGTCTTTTGCATTGTGTATTTGGAAAAATAAAGACATTATCAAATATGTAAAAAAGTTTTATACTATTGAAATTATAATCAAAATGTGACTTTTTCATCTAACTATACTTGGGCAAAAAACTTTTAAATAGAGGAATTTGATCTCAAGTTGGGGGAGAGAGAGAGAGAGAGAGAGAGAGAGAGAGAGAGAGAGAGAGAGAATCTGTGTGTGTATTTTGATAAAAGTCCAAAGTTATTAATGTAAGAGAAGCCCAAAGGTAGTATTGTAGTATTATAGGAGAGAGTTGCTATAATTGTTTTAAGCCATAGAGAAAGAGAGTGTGTGAGTGTGTGTATATTGATGAAGATTCAAAGCTATTAATGTGTAAGAAAGGCCCAAATGTAGTATTATAAAAGAAAGTTAAAATAAAATTTTAAAGCCACACACAAACACACACACATATATAGAGAATATGTGTGTATGTGTTGATAAAGGTCCAAAGCTATTAATATAGGATAAGTCCAAAAGTAGTATTGTGGTATTATAGGAGAGAGTTGCTAGAATTTTTTTAAGCCATGAGAGAGAGAGAGAGAGAGAGAGAGAGAGAGAGAGAGAGAGAGAGAGAGAGAGAGAGAGAGAGAGAGAGAGAGAGAGAGAGAGAGAGAGAGAGAGAGAGAGAGAGAGAGAGAGATTATGTGTGTGTGTTTTGATAAAAAATCTAAGCTATTAATGTGTAAGAAAGGCCCAAAGATAATATTACTACTATATTATTTTAGCTATAGGTTTGGAAAGCCCCGAACCTACCCCCTTTTCCAAACCTCCCTTTTTCAATCAAAATCCCCTCCCCTCCTCTCTTTCTCACGTGCAATATCTCATTTTCTCTTCCCCTTCCCTTTTTTCATTAAAGCCTTCCCCCGTAAGGGCTTTGTAGCTATACCATGCCGTTATCATTAGAAGCACCTATATAGGAAGTAGTAGTGACTCAAAGGCATGCCTTGTTTCCACACTATGTGTGATTCCCGATACCCAGTGGTGAACCCTCTCATGTGCGGCGTCACGAGGGTGTAGTCCTGGGATGTGTCTATGTTGTCCTACTTTTTGGATTAAATAATACAAGAGTATACCTTGTGTTCACATATCATGTTACCTTTCTGTGCCATGTTGAGTGCATAATGAGTGCAAGTGCATCACACTTGGTATCAGAGCAACTCTTGCTTGGAGTGAAGGAGTGCTCACGGAAGCAAGAGAGAAGATCCAGTGCCCCAAAGAGAACGAAGTCGTAATGACCCACATCACGACGCCCCACATCGTGACGCCCCACGTCGCATCGGCTCCCGGCGTGACGTCCCGACCCCGATATCACCCACCATCTAAAGACATGACACGGCTTCCCCATAGCACGACCACTTCCACCACAGGCAAGACGCGGGTTCTCCGCGTTGACCACACCATCGACCACATCGCGGCTCCCCCACGACGACAACACTGCCAACCACATGGAGGACGAAAGGGAGAATGTCAACCTCCCAACAATGGAGGAGAGGAAGAAGAGTAGAGAGCAAGAATGGAGAGTGGCCCAAGAGGAGAAGGTAGCCAGACTAGAAAGGAAATTGGAGGGCATGTCAGGCATGCTGGAGTCAATATGGAGGAACATGCAGATGAAGGAAGAGAAAACTAGAAGTGGAACAGGGCTATAGAGAATGGGTGTTACGATAACAAGAAGAGGAGAAAAGACACAGAATGCAAGAGGAGATTGATTGTAATATTTATGTAATGAAATATTAAGTGTCTCTAGACCCTGCACACCACGCACAAAAAGCAGTTCAAAATAATCTCCCGAATTGATCAATGTTGGTGGCTAAGTGCTTACTCCGCACGCATTAATAAACTCCAGCTCCGTGTCGTGTATGGAAGACCGTGGCTAAAAACCCGTAGTTCCACACGGGAACACCCTTCATGGGAAAAGGCAAATGGATAATGGACAAAATTTTGCAAATTTTTTTACTATTAATTCTCTCCCCTTCAGCTGTTGCATGGCGGGGAGAGGGAGTGTGAAAGGAGTGGTGTGGAGTAGGAGAGCACGGGGGGAGGAGAGAGAGAGAGAGAGAGGTGTTGTTGTCGCTCCCCCTTCCACCTATATTTGCTACTGAAAATCCATGGATCACCTCCCTCCCGGCAGACGCACCAAATGAATAACTACCTTCCAAGCACAGAGAATCCCGAGAAAGGGAGGCTGTGAGTACTCCCACAGATCCAAGCAACAAACAAAATACTTAAACACTCTCCTCTCTCACACAAAGTCATGAACCTTTGCGCACAAGAAATAGTGCCATGAATTCATCCTCATTCCCTCTCTCCCACAAGATTAGACATGAAGAAGTAGAGAGGGGATGAGAGTTGCGCAGAACGAGAGAGAAAATGAGACATGCAAGAAGTAGTAGTTATAGGAATCCTCCTACAACCACCTCCTCATGCGACTCCTCAAACCCTCAATCTTTTATTTCATAAAAGAATTTCAAATACAATGTTTTTGTTCTTGTTCTTTACACTAAGGTTCATAGCCATAAATGTATTAGCCCAAGTACAAATGAATTTTGTATGTCCAAAAGATCTTGCAATTGCAATACATTAGACAATACATAACATGGTTTTTGATAAATTTTGCACTAAATAAAGGGTTCATCATTCTCCCACACTGGAGAGGTGAGCTCCTGTGAACCAAGATTGGTGAAGACCCGCAAATCTTCATCACTTTGCTTCATCAAAAGGCTTCTTTGACCTTGAGACACTCCCACACTTATTCTTCAAACTCCATGTTACATAGAACACAAGAAGGATCTCCCATCCGCCTTTGGTCCACAAAAGAACATCTCCCACAACATAAGAAGAATGACTTTGCCACCTTGAAGCTTTGTGCAAGAAAGGCCCCATAAAAAGATTTTGCAATGCAACACACCCTCACTTAAGATTTGGTCGATGAAGATCTCCTCCCACGGCCTTGTGAATCTTATGCATGACTTTTGGGTATGTTTAACTTGACCCTTACTATGGTTAGCTTGTGTGTGATAGAGAAGAGATGTGCAATGACATATGAACTGGGCTTAAGAGGTAGGGTTTCTTTAGATTTGTTAATGAAAGAAAGAGAGAAGAGATATATGGCTCTTAACAAATCAATGATTGGAAAACTGTCTGTCGCTTCGTTCCATGATTTTCCAGCGGCGATGGTTGCAATGTAGCACTGCTTTGATTTTAATCTCGTGATGCTGTTGATTAGGCCGACTTCCATTTTTTTTCATTCTCCAGGATTGGCGATGGCTTTGACGGCTTTGACCTGACTGATGGTGATTGAGAAGACCAATTGGATGCCCTCTATTTATTTATGGCATACTACATCTTTTATATTTGATTGTAGGCGATTGCAAGCTGCCCCAAAATATATGCTGTGATCGTAGGTTGCACCCAGACTTTGTTGTCATGCTATAGCATGAATCATGATGCACTAGAAATACCTTCTTTTCATCTGTCTATTCATCACTGGTCTTTTGATGCTTTTCTTTGTGCTGTCTTTTTGTCAACGATCTCTTGAGGCTATTCGGACATGGTTCTAATGAGAAAGCCACCCACAATTACTTTCTTTCAAGGCATCTTGTTGTTCATTTTGTGATTACTACACCGCCCTGATCGTATATTATCCTGTCTTCACTTCCATCGAGTACGAAATCCATGCTAAGTCGCCCATGCTTAAGCGCATAGGATATGCAGTTTTCAGATTTTGATAGCTTTGTTCTTCTCTATTTGCTACTGAAAATCCATGGATCACCTCCCTCCCGGCAAACGCACCAAATGAATAACTACCTTCCAAGCACAGAGAATCCCGAGAAAGGGAGGCTGTGAGTACTCCCACAGATCCAAGCAACAAACAAAATACTTAAACACTCTCCTCTCTCACACAAAGTCATGAACCTCTGCGCACAAGAAATAGTGCCATGAATTCATCCTCATTCCCTCTCTCCCACAAGATTAGAGATGAAGAAGTAGAGAGGGGATGAGAGTTGCGCAGAACGAGAGAGAAAATGAGACATGCAAGAAGTAGTAGTTATAGGAATCCTCCTACAACCACCTCCTCATGCGACTCCTCAAACCCTCAATCTTTTATTTCATAAAAGAATTTCAAATACAATGTTTTTGTTCTTGTTCTTTACACTAAGGTTCATAGCCATAAATGTATTAGCCCAAGTACAAATGAATTTTGTATGTCCAAAAGATCTTGCAATTGCAATACATTAGACAATACATAACATGGTTTTTGATAAATTTTGCACTAAATAAAGGGTTCATCATTAATGACAACACCTAAAAACATGCCATTTATTGCAACAATTTTTTGGCAAAACTGTATACAATTGATACCTTATTACTAAATTTTTACATGAATTTAATGCAGATGCGGTGTTCGTTGTTGTTGTCTTTGGAGGCTGTGTCCTTGCAGCCTAGCTAGGAGATGTTGGTACGAGAAAGTTCTTGCACGAGAGGGAGGTGGAGTTTTAGATAAAAATTTGATAGTAATACTGCAGTGACGATCAAGGGGTGATCATTAGATCATTGGTGATTATCATGAAGATTTCTTTGGGGAGGTGTTGAATATTAGATTCAAGAGGATGACTCTTGGCAAGGATGATGTGATCCAAAGGGACTTACTCGCAAAAGGAAGATCGGATGTACCACCTAGGATGTACTCTTGGTGTTAAAGGTTATAAGGATACACTATGTCATATGTGAATTCATCCTTGTGACATCCCAAAGGGTGCCAAAGGAAATTTTGCAACATCAATCCAAGATATGCAGTGGTTAGGAGTAGGGCAGATTTCTACTTGGAAACGACTTGATGATCATGATCTATCTACGATTGATTACCAAGTATTGTGGTCCTCATCAACTAACACTCTTATACAACACATGTGGTAGTCTCTTCATATTTCAACGATCCTTAGTATTATTTAAAAAATAATATACATTACCACCATGGATTACACCTTGTCACAAGTATATCCAAAAGAAATTAAACACCATGATGTACAGGGTAGTAGGGGGATGGAGAATTCAAGCAACAAACTAGTTACTCACATAGATGGGTTTGGTAACTACCACTTAGAAGTATAAGGCCATTGGGATCGAAGGATGAAAGAAGAAGTGTCCCAAATCTTTACATGCTTGATAGTAGGGACTACTCCAAGGTGAAGAGGATACATGGTTATGGGTGGATTCAAGAAAGCCAAAAGAAATGGTTTAAAGAGCTATCTATCGAACAACGAACTGCAGGAACGAAACAAAATCAATGCATTTGCATCAATGGATAAGATTCCTGCCTTGGCTTATTTTCACATTTCTCTAGTTGAGACACGTATGGCAAGTCTTTGCTCAATAACTAGAGTTAAGCAAGAGGGAATTGGTTGTGCACAAGTGAACTCTGGCTTCTGGTCGACGTTGCATGAAGCAAGAGATGTTCGTGTGGTCTTTAATGGACATCATCATGTCAATGACTTTTGCGGCAACCTTCGAGGAAATACAAAAGTTTGTTGGCTACCATGCATATGGTAAAGTTGGTTGGACTAGACGAGCAAAGGTTGTCCTTGTGTCATTGAGGTCATCAACTAGTAGCAATACCTCACACATTGACATTCCAAAGGGTACAAAGGTGCCTATATTACCCTATGTGGGCTCACTCATATAGGACGGGCAGTTACATTCTCGTGACGTCTCTCTGTCTCGAAAAAAATTTGGGGGGGCAAAATGGCAGTTGTGTGTGCTTCTGAGATAAGGCGCCATCCTACATACTGTTCAGAGAGGGGTGCGGACAGGACTGCCATGGAGACGACAACGACGAGGTCTACGGCTTGTAGATGGTGATGAGACGGATGATGATTTCCAAACTCGGAGCAGCCATCGTCTGCCCCCGCGCCTCCCCTCTCGGGTTCCTCATTAGTCAATTTCGTCTTTGCGCCTGTTCCATCCAAGCTCTACGACTGGCTAAAAGCCTTCTCCACTCCTATGCCATGAACTCAATTTTGACAGCATTTGCGGCGTGAAAGAAGGGGTCGTGAGCAAGAGGAAGAGGCATCGATTGATCGATAATATTGAGCAAATCTTGCAGGTAACAAAAGGTACGTCGATCAACCCACAAAGGTGGGATTCCAATCCCGAATTGATCCGATGAAACAAAGCAATTGACATGGACGCGGAGGGAGCAAAGGCCGTTGAACGAGGGGGGGAGAGGTAAAGGCTATATAAGCCATAGTCTCCAAGGCTTAAAACATACGGACTTGGTTACATCAAGAACGCAGACACAGAGAGAGAGAGAGAGAGAGATGGATGGATGGATGGATGGTGGATGGAATTGTTGAATTTGGAACTCTGGAGTCTGTTTATGGAGGTGTGTGGGTCAAGACTCCGCCTGTTGCAGCATTGAATGGATGGCGAGGACAAGAGCGCCATGAATGGGAAAGAGAGAGAGAGAGAGAGAGAGAGAGAGAAAAGCATCTCTAAAGCAAGATCACAATCAAGAAGAGCAGGAAAGATGAATTGCTCCATCAATGCCTTCATCACACGACGCCATATCTCTCTATGAGAATTCGGAGCTTCCATATACTTGCCTAATCTGAAGTGGTAGGCTGGATGAAGATTATCTTCTCGTTTTATCGCCTAGGCTCGCGTACGATTTGGCAGACAAATCAGAAAGATATTGCAATAGTCTCCTTGGCCATTGAGAGTCGGCGCCTTCTTCAATTCAAAACCATAGCTAGAGTTTCAATTAACTCTTAATTAAGAGTTAACTTAAAACTTAAGAAACAAAAAGGGGCATTCCTATTGTCATAGAGCAAAAGTCGTGCGAGAGTCGGAGAGGGAGAGAAAAATTGACGAGCTGACGATTGCAACGACTGGCGGGACACAAGACTCTCCTTGGTTGGACTGCAAGAGGACACGGCTTTCAAAGGCGCGACAACGACCCGTGGGATTTACAAGTACATGCCTACCCCATTTATCTAAAATGAATGATATATCATAAGTAAATGGTTAGTTTAGTATTTTTAGAAAATGCTTTGAAACTTGTTTTTCTATGTTGAATGGTTGTTTGCATTTATGTGAACTGGTTTCTATTTATTGAAAATAGAAAATAGTAGAAAATGCTTAAGAATGACTTAAAAATGACTTAAATAAACTTTTATAAAATGGCTGATTGGCAGTTTATAAGTTGTTACATTTTTTCTATAAGGGTTATGACTGAATAAATTTATTGAATTTTTATCAGAATTTTTAGAGATGGTTTAACATATTTAAAAATTCAAAACTAGTTATGTTCAAAGTAAAATAGCAGTTTTCACTTAAATAAAAAATTATTCTCTATCAATAAAAATACGAATCTTTACATGGAAAGCTGAAAAGACAATTCTTGATTGCTGATGAATTTTTGTAAGCTTTAAAACAAAAAAGAAACAATAGTTTAATTATATTCTACTGAAAGAACATTCACACATAAACCTAGTGTTTTAATTTGAGTAAGTAAATGATACGTGATGTACTATTCAATAACATGGGGATGGGTAAAAACTTGAGAGATGTAATAGTATTTTATGATATTTGCTGATGATAAGAAAATTATAACTTTGAATTCAGATTATAAATATTGGAAACGTAATAAAATAATTGTTTGATGGCATGAGGGAAAGCCTCAGCATCCAAATTTAAGATTTATATTTTGTCCATATTAAAAAGAAATCATCTGATGATTGCAAGGAAGAGTGAAGGGCTACTAAGACTTATTTATAAATTAACAGGGAATATGGGAATGTAAAATAAACTATGTATGTGATTTAGTTGGAGTGTGAAAAGTACCTGGTTTAGCCCTGATTTGTATTTAGTGAAGAAAAAGAAGAAAAGGACGTTATATTCACAAAATGAATTAAGTACTTAAAAATTAATAAGCAACGACGAAATTGTGTTACGAAGTGGGGAGATGTTTATCAAGGGATAAAAGTTATGGGTTTTTAGAATGTTAGATTGTTCTGATTTGAATGTTTGTTGTTAATTAAATAAATAAAATGAACTAAATTTTAGTCAGTTGAAAAAGATAAATATACAAAGGAACTTAAATGGAGATATTTAAATAGATCCAAGGGATCTGTTACATGAAACAAACTTCTTAAAGTCAAATATCAAAACTTCCTGGATAAACCGCCACTAGTTGGCAGGAGAAATTTATGAGAAGCTGCTCCTGAAAGATGGAGGGAAACCGTAGTTATCCTAGGTTTAGCGTTTTAGTGCCCAATATTAAGATCTAGCTGTAAAAGCTGAAAAGATTAAGTATGTTTACTGGAGTTTAGATATTTATAGTTGGACTACTACAAATAAAATGCCATACAATTAATGGAAGACTAAACAAAATTAGCATTGTTAGTAGTACCAATCACCTGTTTAGTGCAACAACTCTTAGGAGTTAGCTTGTTGACCTGGGTAAAAGTGGCTTGGTCTTTGGCCAGTCATTTTTTGGTGCGTCTGCCGGGAGCCAAGTGCACTCTAGCGGGTGATTAATTTTCCTAGGGTATTCAAACCCTAGGTGTTACTTATGAGTGAATACGCAGTCTCTTTTCTAAGGGACTATTTTCCTAATTTGCCCAAAGAATGCCAAAGAAAAGTGCTAGATTGGGCGAGGGATACAGAGTTAGTAGAGGGAGGCACATATTTTGGGCCACAATTAACTGTGGACGTTGAACAATTATCTTCTTGGAGCTGGGGTTATAACGACTGTGCGCAAACCATAGTTCTACTAGCGATACACTTTGGATTAATAGACGCGGTAGAGATAAATACAATCAGTGTATCGTACCACTTTGATTGGTATCACCGCACAGCTTATCGGACGTTTAGAAGAGTAGTGTGGGATGATGTGTTGCCTTGGATACGTGTATCCAGAGGTTTAAAAATTGCTTTCGACACGAAAGACGTTAGAGAGGTTGCTGAAATTCTAGGCTTAATCCCCGAGCAAGAAGAAAAGTTACCTTTTGGGGAGATAGACCCAGAGTTGCCGACTATTTTGAACCTTCTAAGTGCGCATACAAGCGACAGTCTAATTTTATAGCTTTAAATAAAACGAGCGTAATTTTGGAGTATGACAGTAAAAGCTAGTTTAGTACTCGTGGATGAATTCAGAAGAGAGACGGAAGCAGCAAAACGAAGCTAGGGATCAGCGAGTTAGATAACGAGCAGTGCGACAAGAGGCTTGGCTATTAGAAAGGCTAGAGAGGGTCAACGCATTGCTGAATTTGGGAGTAGACGCTGTGTCTAACTCAACGGTAGAACCTCTTCAGCCTAGCTTATCAACTGATAGAACACCATCAAAGGAAAGTGAAGCAGCTTCATATCAATGGGATCAAGTTGTCTTCAGTACTAGCAGTGTCACTGGGGAAAGAGGTAGGCAAAATAGTGAAAATAGGGAGAGTGAAGCTAATGCTACGGTCGGGAGTATTGAACTGCTCTTTGACTGGGATTTAGAGTCAAATTTCGGATTGCGTCAATTATTTAAGAAACCTCAGGAACCTCCGTGGTTTGATACTATCAACGATTTAGGGTTAGGGCTATTATTTAGAGAAACAATGGCTCGCAACCCAGTCAGATTAGCTGATTTCATGCAATTCGGGGGGCTATGGGACGAAGATCCCGATGCCCATTCACAAAGATTTGAGGTGACTTGCGTCGCCAATGAGATAATAGATGACGACCAAAAGCTTCATATCTTCCCTGCAACATTAAAAGATAAAGCAGCGAAATGGTATGGGAATTTAGATGCTCAACATAAAGGGACCTATGATGCCTTATCAAGAGCTTTTCTAGAAAAATTTAGACGACAAGGTTTTCAAGATAGATTGGCTCTTCAACTGGATTATTTGTCCCAAGGAGCAACTGAAAGTGTTGAACATTATATTGAGTGCATGGAGACAATCATTCGTAAGATGAATCCTGCTCCTGACGATCCCACGCAAAAATGTAAGTTTATTGATGGACTTAATCCTGAAGTTCATCAGCATGTTAGTTTACAATGACCAGCTACGTTGGCAGATGCTAAAACACATGCTAGATGGTGGGAAGAAGTGCAACTTAGTCAACAACGACGGAGAGATCTATTCAAAGAATCTCGGACAGAATATCCAGGCACTTCAGGCGGGGTACCTAAGAACGTGTCTTATGTGACCGTTCCTTTAAATCCCTCGGTAACCGCAAGTTCAAACATGTCGAGTGTACCTCTAAATCCGTACACTTCAATTCCAGCCTATATGATGCAGACAGGAATACTTCTATGCCGCAATATTTAGTGCAAAATTTATCAAAAACCATGTTATGTATTGTCTAATGTATTGCAATTGCAAGATCTTTTGGACATACAAAATTCATTTGTACTTGGGCTAATACATTTATGGCTATGAACCTTAGTGTAAAGAACAAGAACAAAAACATTGTATTTGAAATTCTTTTATGAAATAAAAGATTGAGGGTTTGAGGAGTCGCATGAGGAGGTGGTTGTAGGAGGATTCCTATAACTACTACTTCTTGCATGTCTCATTTTCTCTCTCGTTCTGCGCAACTCTCATCCCCTCTCTAGTTCTTCATGTCTAATCTTGTGGGAGAGAGGGAATGAGGATGAATTCATGGCACTATTTCTTGTGCGCAGAGGTTCATGACTTTGTGTGAGAGAGGAGAGTGTTTAAGTATTTTGTTTGTTGCTTGGATCTGTGGGAGTACTCACAGCCTCCCTTTCTCGGGATTCTCTATGCTTGGAAGGTAGTTATTCATTTGGTAAGACTCAAGACACACCCTCACCAATCAAGAAACAAGATCAGGAGGCTCCTCCTCTTCCTCTACACACTCAAGATCCATAGTTTTAGCACACAAGAAGAGCAAGAAGAAGGATGGACAAAGAGAGATTGGAAAAGAGGGAAGAGAGAAGTTAAAGAGGCACCACAATCTGCCGTGCTCCAACCTCCTCAACCACTTTTCCCCAAGAACCCCAATTGCACCCTTTTGAACCTTTATTAAATCAAATATTTTGACCATACAAAAGCAAAGGTTGAAGCCTTTATGTGTTGCATGCATTCTAGGCAAGATTCCTAAGGTTTTTAAAATAAAAGAACATATGCAATGGCTTTTATAGCTCCAAGCCAAGCATTTACAATGGTAAAAATATATATCAATGAAGTACAACTTAGATACAATATCACAAACATTTTTGATAAAGTGAATAACTTGTCAATGTAGATCCCAAATCTTTTAGCCTTTTTGATGACAAAATTGGAGGCTATCATACATGAACTTGTGATTTCTACGGTTACATCCCATCCTCTATCCATGTAGCAATATGGTTGAGTTCCACATCTCTACATCAATTATATTTTCATACAATGTTTAAGGTTCTTGTATTCTAAATTCTCTCTGCACTCCTTCAAACCTTTGTATTCTTACATTATACTTGGAAATTTTCTAGATATATACTAGCTAAGCCTCCTTGATGTTTTCACCACCATACAACATCATATTTTGTCAGTATGCTAGAAAAGATAGAGGTGAAATCCACATCTCCTAATAGCCACATAGCTTACATTCATCATTTAAGCTCTCAAGATGTGTGATCTCAGATTTGTAACATACAAAATGCCCTTTAAAGATAAACATAAACATAGTGCTCTCTTTCATTCACAAAAGTAAGACATATATTAAAAGTGGGACTTGGGAAATTCCCAAAATCTCTAATATGGTGTTATGTGAGATAGATTTAAAGACAAATTAATTGACTAAGCCTATACATTCACGAGACATGAGTGCCATCACTCAGAATACACAACCGGGTGACTACCAAATATTACTCCCCTAGTTTTTCCAGGCGAGTATGCCTCAATATTTTCTTAGAAAGTAGAATATTTTCCCTAAGAGAAAGTGGTGATAGTTTGTAGAGTCAATCCACACACACAAAGAGAGAGAGAGAGAGAGAGAGAGAGAGAGAGAGAGAGAGAGAGAGAGAGAGAGAGAGAGAGAGAGAGAGAGAGAGAGAGAGAGAGAGAGAGAGAGAGAGAGAGAGCATAAGAAGTTTTAGTGGATACTAAAATTACCATTATTTTTTATGATATTCACTCATATATGACTATGCAATGTGTACTAGTACAAGAGGTATCCTATTCTGATAATTATATGAAAATAAGTTGATTTTTATTTATTTATTTTTGTATATTTTCATTATTTATTTATTGTATGATTCGTAACTTGTTAGATGTGTATATGTATGTGACACTGGTCATGTAATGCCTAGTAGATTGATATTGAGAACCCAATGTGTATTATGTTATGGTGAGAAGATTATTAGATGGAGTCATACATATTAATTAACTAGAGTTGAGCACAATTCAATGCACAAAGATTAATTATTATTGAAGTCTCACTAGTATGGAATTATTATATTTTGGGTTCTAGTTGGGAGAGATTGTATACACACATGCATAATTTACCTATTTAGATGTGACCTTTGTGCAAGGCCTAAAGGGAAAGATTATTATTTTTGCTATCCTTAGGATACATTTATTTGATAGAAATTAATAATTACTAGGCAAAAAGCATGTCATTTGTATAAAGAAAGCAATAAATCTAAAAAGATAACTATTTTCAATGAATTTTTAGCACAAATTTTTGATAAAAATCCATAAATATATGTATAAGGGAGGTACTCATCCATATATGGGGGGGATTCATTCATGTAATTTACTATCACACACACAAAGACAATGTCAAACAATCCTTGAAAATAGTTGCAAAACAATATATTTATCTTGTATCTTCTCTAAGATACAATGCCACCCTAATCTTAAGCACATACTCCACTAATTTTCCCTTATATAGCATCACAGTGGCCCAAGAAGTCCATCTTGGGCTTGTAGGGGTTAGGCCCGTCCTTGATAGACCCAAGGGATTTACGGCCAGATCCCCCTTGACACCCTTATTTTCTCTTAGCTTAACATCCTCCCTATGGAGAGATCTCTTGCATTGGGGGTCGGTCCTAGCCTCTAATGTGGTCAAACAACCCATTAGTGAAGGACTGACACTACTAACTTCGGGGGATGTTTAGTGCATACTCAAAAATCTAGCATGAGGGCACAATAAATTTTGTGCAAATATACAACCGAGCAATCATTGTATCATCATCAGCTAGGACACCATTCCTTTTTCATAACATCAATCCAAACAATCACTTTAAGTACTCCATACAAATCATCACCTCATCTTAGTTAGAAAGGCCATCTCTTCAAGTCAAAATAGAGAATTCTTTCCCAAACAATCACTTTAAGTACTCCATACAAATCACCACCTCATCTTAGTTAGAAAGGCCATCTCTTCAAGTCAAAATAGAATATTCTTTCCAAAACAAATAGCGCCTAGCAACAAGGCAATAAAAATTCCTTTACTTTACCTTTCAAAAGATAGCCAATTTATCTTAACATTACAAGCTCTTGTTTAATTTCCTAGTGTCTATGCCTAGTACAATTCTTTTGATGGTTTAACCATACAATCAAAATTCACATATGAATGACATGTTTTTCTAAGCCATGATATTTATAACTTTTATGCTATTTTATCCAACCTAGTAGGAGGGCACCTAATGAGCTCTACTTTATCCTTGTGAAAAATTTTGGGTTTTCTACCCTAAAAGATAATATGGGCTTTTATACCTATGGTAGACAATTCATGTGCTACCTTGCCCTAACATGCGCTTAGCAGGATTTCAAATGCTTTTCCAAGTCTGTTTAGACTTTAGAAATTGTATCGAAAAATTCTTATCAATGTCCAACAAATCTTACAGACTTTCGATATTTATTTAATTTCGTGATACTGATAGTTTCAGGGTTGTTGAGTATTTCATAGGCGTTTTTTCTTCAACATTCTCGATATTTGAGGTAAGATTTTCTCACAGACTCATGTGTGGGTCAACTCATGATATTAACGCTCTCGCTATAAAAATTATTAATATTAACACTGCGTGTGTTTTTAGTAAGAAAATCATTTTATTTTATTATACTCATACTCCATAGTTTAATCGACAATGTCTTACCATTTGTCAAACTTTCAACGTTATCTAGAAAGATCAATTTTCATTTAGCTATGTCCTAAGTGGAATGCTAATTGTTTTTCTAAAAACCTTATTCTAAGCAATGAAAAAATCATAAGTGCAATTTTTCTTTTATCTTTTATATATTGAATTATATTTCCATATACCTAATTTATGTGTATCTAGTATATATTTTCCTATACAAATTTCTATTGATTTAATGCATCGATTATTTCATGATATTATCTAAATGATTTTTTATAAATTATTATAAAACTCATATGCATTTGTTTATCATTAGCAAAATGAAATAGAGATAGTGACTTTCAGTGAAAAATTATAAAATATCCCTTTTCCTAACATCGTCTACCTTTTCTCTCTGATATTATAATCACATGTGCCATTAATGAAATAACAATAAATATCACGAAATAAACTATAATTAAGATATTTTCTTAATGATAGGCATATAATCATTTTTCAAGTGAAAGAGTCTTTTCACTGAATAATTAATTATTATATTACTTAGGTTATTTTCCTAAGCGGTAATTTTTATGCATTTTCTTTAAAATGCATTTATAATCGTTTAAATCCAAATATATCAATAAAATTATAAAATATTATTTTTTTCTAAATTGACGAGATATTACCTCTCTCAAGTTTCCTATAACGGGGGTTTCACCAATTCCTACTATAGCGTTATTTTCTCTATCGGCCACATTCTTTGCTTCGAATGGCCTTCTTGAATTTTTACGACCTCGTGGAGCCATGGATGTCACGCGAAATTGACATGGTAGTTCAGGGAGAGTTGATGGTCATCGAAAAAAATTTCACAAGTGTTTTGCTTAACGATATGGCTATATGAAAGGAAGGCGTAATAGGTGGTAGAGAAAATGGAAATGAGGTAGAAGAGGGGTATTTTCCTCCTTCAAGGTTCAAGCTACAATGCAAAAGAGAAGTGGAGAAATTTTTTTGTCATCAAGAGGTCTTCCTTCTTGCTTTCTTTGTGAAGGAGAGGGGTGTATTTATAGCCGTGAGGAGGAGCATGCAGTGTTGAGATGACAAGCTCAACACATGTGGACATTGATAATGGACCACCTGGTTAGATGGGTCCACACGTCTACACTTAGCACGTCGGTGGTCATTATGCATCTCACATGGCCACTGACTCATTACTTATTATATTTAGGTTGTTACACCTATTTATAGCTGGCATAGTTATAGCACCAGTTGACTAGTGTAGTCGGTTATGCATTGTTTGACTTAGTAGGCCACTTTCCTTTTATGTTGTATCTTATCTACACTTTGTGTACATTGTAAAGTGTGTGGAAGAAGAAGAAGAAATCAGCAAGAAAACGTTTTGGCCTCCATCTCTCTTCTTGTCTCTTGAGTGAGCTTCTTCTTGTGCATTCTATGTGTGTTCGGCGCAGCATCTTGAGCAACCCCCTCCACCACGCGATTCTTGACATGGTATCAGAGCCGCGCCATTGAGAGAGGCTGATTTCGAAGGTTGAAGCAAAGGAGAAGAAGCAAGGTTCGAGCAAGCAAGCCACGGGTAAGAAGCTCTCCCATCCTTCAACTCTTTCTCTTGGATAGTGCCTGTGGAGGCACCAGAAGCAGGGCAGAGCAAAAATCTCAGATTGCAGTGAGATTTGGTGTGTGCGAAGAGCACTGTGTATTCTGCAGATGATCCCTTTAGGGCTTTCCCGCAGTTATTTTGGGCATCTAAGGCCGTTTCAGGGCCCGTTTTAGAGCCGCAAGGTTGCGGACAACAGTTTCAGGGTATGCTGTGACTTCGACTGTATTGACCGAACGTGGGTGCGCAGGTTACAGATTTCAGATCTATAAGTTCAAAGGTGTTTACCAGTGAGTAAACACAAGGTTTATCTGCAAACAGGTTGCAGATTGCATGTACTGTTGAGCAGACAGTGAAAAAGGCTGTCTAGTGTATTGCTGTGCACTACAGGTCGAGGGTTGCAGAAGATTTGCTTGCTGTTGGTATTAATTTTGTGATAATGGCAGAGAACAGTGGAAGCCCCATCATTGAGAAGCTCGACAAGAACAACTACCCTTCATGGAAGTTCCGTGTCACGAACTTCCTTATTGGAAAAGGCCTATACGAGTTCGTTTCAGGTGAAGAAAAGGAGCCAGAGATGAGTGATCCTCCAACTGCAGAAGAGACAAAGGCACGGAAAGAATGGAATGCAAAGGATAAAAAGGTCATGTATTGGTTGTCTGCAGTAATTGACAATAATATGCTGGGACACATTAGAAATGCAGAGAATTCATATGTAGCTTGGACCATACTTGAAAGTATGTTTTCTGTAAATACAAAGGCACGAAAGATTCAACTCAAGCAAGAGTTGAATACATTGAAGAAAGGGAAGATGTCTATCAATGAGTATGCACTGAAAGTAAGAAGCATTGCAGATGCATTGGCAGTGATTGATGCAATGCCCGATGATGATGATTTGGTGTCGTCTACCTTGGGTGGACTTAACAATGAAAAGGCTTGGAAGTCTTTTGTAACTTCCGTATATGTCAGAAAGCCATTTCCAGATTTTGATGAATTGGTCTCCCTTATGATCACTGAAGAGATCAACATGCAGAGTGAGACATCTGAAAGAAATGGTGAACAGGTCCAAGCTTTCTACTCTAGTTCAGGAAGGGGACGTGGTAGGTTCTCTTCAAGAGGCCGTGGTACAGGACGTGGTAGTGATAACCAACAAAATAGATTGAATAAGCAATTTGGCGATATGCAGGTTTCAGGAGGTCGTGGTAACTTTAGAGGCAGGGGAGCTTTAGAGGAAGAGGTGGATGGCAGAACAGAGGTTCTAACAACTCTGGTATTGTGTGCCACTACTGTGGCAAAACAGGTCATATTGCAGCCCAATGTTATGCTAAGAAAGATGATATCCGCAGTGGTAAGTTGCAGCAAGGAAACTATGCATCGTCTTCATGACAAAATGAAGACAAAAATGAACGTTTGTTCGTTATGCAGCATATGCTGAATGCTGTTACAGGAAAGGGAACACATGAAAATGTTTGGTATGTTGATTCAGGTGCATCCAATCATATGACCAGTAATGCAGAATGGTTTGGAGAGATGCAGGATTTGCAGAATGCAGGTTATGTACAGACGGGTGATGACTCATGCCACCCAATATCACACATTGGAAAAGTTCCCTTGTCCTTGCATGATGGTAAGACAAAGAGTCTTTCAGATGTATTGCATGTGCCATCTATTACAAAGAACTTGGTGTCAGTCGGTCAAATGGTAGAGCAAGGGCTGCAAGTCAGATTTAATGCAAAGGGCTGCTTTGTAGAAGACTTCAATGACAAGTGCAGGTTGGTAGCAAAGGGAAGTAGAGTTGGACGTATGTTCACTCTAGATGCTGGAATTCCTACTATGAATGCTGCTATGTATGCCAAAGGAAAAGGTGTTGTTGCAGACATTGAAATTTGGCACAAACGCGTTGGACATGCAAATGTACAAAGGCTGAAATTAATGCAGTCCAAAGGGTTGGTTACAGGTTTGCCTACATTTAAAGTTGCAGAATTTCAAAAGGTATGTGAAGCATGTCAATTTGGTAAGCAGGCAAGACAACCCTTTTCACATGACAGAGATGTAAGCAGAAATATCCTTGATGTTGTGCATACAGACATTTGGGGGCCTACACAAAATGTATCTCTTGGAGGTAGTTCATACTTCGTCACATTCATTGATGATTGTTCTAGAAAGCTGTGGGTATATTTTATGAAGGAAAAGAGTGAAGCTTTTGAGCACTTTAGAACTTTCAAGGCTGCAGTTGAAAGAGAAACAGGCTTGAAAGTAAAGTGCTTGAGGTCAGATGGAGGGGGAGAGTACCTCTCCAATGATTTCAGTGATTTTTTGAGGTCTCATGGGATAAAGAGACAGTTCACATGCAGGTATACCCCACAGCAAAATGGGGTTGCAGAAAGGAAAAACAGGCATATTGCAGAAGTTGCACGTGCCTTGATGGCTGAAAAGAATATGCCTAAGCATTTTTTGTCTGAGGCTGTTCATACTGCTATTTACATTACGAACAGAACTCCCACAGCTGCAGTTCATGGTATGACCCTCGAATAATATTTTACAGGTAAGAAGCCTGATGTTTCACACTTGAAAGTATTTGGCTGCATTGCGTATGTTCATGTGCCAGATGAGTTGCGGAAAAAATTGGATCCAAAGGCTGAAAAGTGTGTCTTTATTGGATACTCTTTAGAGCAGAAAGGGTATCGCTGTTACAACCCTATCACATGTAAGTTCAGAGTGAGCAGGGATGTCATCTTTGATGAAATGAGCAGCTAGTATGCATCTAGTGGTGATGCATTGGATGATGATGATGATCATGACACTTATGTGCAGGCTGAATAGCAAGAATCACGAACTCTTAGTGGACCAGAGACATCATCAGGTAGTCCTTGGTCTGGGAGACTAAGGAGTAGCTCTACATCTTCAGGTGCATCTAGTAGCACTACAGGTAAAGACAAAGGAAAGAGTAAAGTGTCAGAAGGCATTGATGCAGTTCTTGATGGAGACTCCAGTGGCTCAGAGAGCTTGGATGATGAGCTTGGCATTCCTTCAGTGAGGACTCCAGGTGTGCAGAGAGCACGCGTTAATGCAAAGACTCCATTGAGTGATCCAGTGGTACGCAGGTCTAGCAGGGTGAGATACCCTGTTAAAAGATTTGGTTTTGAAGGTTATGCAGCTCACCATTATGCTTATATGGTGAAACTAGTTGAGGATGTTGAGCCTACATGTTTTGAGGAGGCTGTTGGTCATGCTCATTGGGATCCAGCAACAATGGATGAGGAGATGGCTGCATTAGAGGCCAATAAGACTTGGGATCTAGTATCATTGCCAAAGGGAAAGAAAGCTATTGGATGTAAGTGGGTTTATAAGATTAAGCACAATGCAGATGGTTCTATTAGCAAGTACAAAGCTAGGCTGGTTGCAAAAGGCTATGCCCAGACATATGGCATAGATTATGATGAAACCTTCAGTCCAGTTGCTAGGATGGCAACTGTCAGATGTGTGATTGCTTTGGCAGCAGCCAAAGGTTGGAGGTTGCAGCAAATGGATGTAAAGAATGCCTTCTTGCATGGTGATTTGCAGGAAGAAGTGTATATGGATCAGCCATCAGGTTATGAAGATTTAGAGCATCCCACGTATGTGTGCAGGTTGAAGAAGGCACTCTATGGGCTCAAGCAAGCACCTAGAGCATGGTCTGATAAGATTAGAGAGTATCTTGTCAATATTGGCTTTTATGTTTCTGATGCTGATCACTCACTTTATGTGAGAAAGGGAGATGCAGGTTTGGTCATCATAGTCATCTATGTGGATGACTTGATTATTACAGGTGATAGTGATAGTGGGATTGCTGAAGTCAAGGGTTGTTTGAAGATGAAGTTTGAGATGAAGGATTTAGGTGAGCTAAGGTACTTCCTTGGCATTGAGGTGATCAGATGTGATGATGGTATATGGCTGTCCCAAAGACAGTATGGCTTGGATATGTTGTCCAAGTATGGTATGACTGCATGCAAACCACTTTCAGTCCCGTTGGAGCAGAAGGTAAAGCTGAGTGCTGATGTTGGGGATGAGATAGAAGACCCTACTATGTTCAGGAGAATAGTGGGGAGTTTGATCTACATGACCATTACAAGGCCAGACTTGAGCTATGCTGTTGGTCTTGTGAGTCAGTTTATGCAAGTACCTAGAAAGCCACATTTGGATGCAGTCAGACGCATATTGAGATATGTGAAGTCCACATTACATTATGGACTTTTCTATGAGGCAATTACAGATGTATAGGTATTTGGATACACAGATGCAGATTGGGCTGGTAGTATGTCTGATAGAAGATCTACCAGCGGATACATGTTCTCTCTTGGTAGTGCAGCAGTTGCATGGAGCAGCAAAAAGCAATCTACAGTTGCTTTGTCGAGTACAGAGGCTGAGTATAGAGGTGCTGCTGTTGCAGCATGTGAGCTAGTATGGCTGCAAAAGCTATTGGCTGATTTGGATGTGCAGGTGGAAGGTCCAGTTGTAATTTATTGTGACAACATGAGCAGTATACAATTGGCTAGGAACCCTGTGTTCCATGCCAGGACAAAACATATTGAGGTACACTACCACTTTGTGAGAGAGAAGGTACTAGCAGATGAGATTGACTTGGTGTATGTCAGCACACGGGATCAGATAGCTGACATCTTCACGAAGTCATTGGGTACAGAGAAGCTTCAAAAGTTTCGAAGCTTACTTGGAGTTGCAGAGATGGAGTTGAGCTTGAGGGGGAGTGTTGAGATGACAAGCTCAACACATGCGGACATTGATGATGGACCACCTGGTTAGATGGGTCCACACGTCTACACTTAGCACGTCGGTGGTCATTATGCATCTCACATGGCCACTGACTCATTACTTATTATATTTAGGTTGTTACACCTATTTACAGCTGGCATAATTATAGCGCCAGTCGACTAGTGTAGTCGGTTATGCATTGTTTGACTTAGTAGGCCACTTTCCTTTTATGTTGTATCTTATCTATACTTTGTGTACATTGTAAAGTGTGTGGAAGAAGAAGAAGAAATCAGCAAGAAAATGTTTTGGCCTCCATCTCTCTTCTTGTCTCTTGAGTGAGCTTCTTCTTGTGCATTCTGTATGTGTTCGGCGCAGCATCTTGAGCAACCCCCTCCACCACGCGATTCTTGACATGCAGTCGACTCATTCTTTTGGCTACTTGTCAAGAGCTTATAAGCTTTATAAAAAATACTTTTTGATTGCCTAACCTATAGGATAGTGGCATGGGGATGATTGTAAAATGCTTTCTCTCCTTTTAGGCATAAAAAAGTCACGATTTTGGTATTTTTTTTAAAAAACGTCTTGTTTTCTTCAAAACGACTTCATGTGGTGGTTTTTGGCCAAGTTACCTTATGACTTATCTAGTTTATAAAGTCATGCCATACTCTTTGATACTTAACTTACTCAATATCACACTCGTTCTTGCATGTTCTTTGTCTACCGATTAAGGCTTTTGCGATTTGTCTTGCGATTACGAAATCAATGCGATCTTCGATGCATTAAATGGAATCGGGAACGTTAAATCAAATATAATGCGAAAAAATTTATGATTAAGCCATTGTAATATTATTTACGAGGCGTTTTGCTTCTTGTTGGTTAGGAACATTGCGGCGTCTTCTCGTGTCGGATTGAGGAATTGATTTAATGCAAGACTCGATATTTAAAAAATTACATGCAGTCACTTATGTGATAACTCGACGAGTAAATTTTAAAATATTTCAAGCTCAAATTTGTTTCTTGATATGAAGTGTTATGGCGGGAATATTACATCCTCTCCTCCTTAGAGGAATTGAGATGTCCTCATCTCAAAAAAGAACTGGGGAAACTGTTTTTCTAGAGCTGTCTCTTCTATCCAGGTGGCATCCTCCTTAGGATGGTCTTTCCACTGGATAAGATACTCTCTAATGGTTTTGTTTCTCAAAGGTTTCTCTTTTACATCTAGGATCTTATTAGGCTAGAAATCAAGGGCTCCTTGACTAGGCATTACAATTTGCTGGTCATCAAGAATATGATCTTGATTTGCTACATAAGCTTTCAGAAGACTAAACTGAAATACATTGTGGACTTTCATATGATCATGAAATTGCATTTTGTAGGCATTAGCTCCTAGGCATTTGAGAACCTTGTATGGTCCGCAATACCTTGGACTCAACTTTTTGAACTTTCCCAATGACAAAGAACTATTCTTTGGATGTACACGGATGAAAACCATGTCTCCCTCTTGGAAGATATGCTCTTGCCATCCTAGATTAGCATAAGCTTTCTCTTGGTCTTTGACAACTTGGATGTCTTGTCTAATAGTTTTGACTTGATCATCCATGTCTTCTAACATTTTCTTAAAAGCCTCAACCTTTAGGGTTGGATTAGAGAATTCAGTGGCATCAAACAATCTTGCCCATACAATGCTTGAAATGGAGTCATTTGAATACTCTGGTGATATGATGCATTGTAGGAAAATTCTACTAAGGGAAAATACTATATCCACCTTGTCGGTTCTCTGGAATAGTAAGCTCTCAGTATATCCTCAATGACCTGATTAACCCACTCTATTTGACCATCACTTTGGGGATGGTAAGTTGTGCTAAAGCAAAGCTGGGTTCCAATTTCTTCAAATAGGCTTCTCCAGAAATGTGGCACAAACAGAGAGTCGCGGTCACTAACGATCCATTTAGGCAATCCATGAAACCTAAAGATTTCTTTCACAATGAAGCTTTGTAGTTGGTCTTGACTGGGATAAGATGAGTGACCTTAGTTAGCATATCCACAATCACCATGATTGACTTATACCCTCCTTGAACAGAAGGTAAGACAACTAGAAATCCATATTGATGAACTCCCATTTCATTTGTGGAATGTCAAGTGGTTGGAGCTTGCCTGGCATTTCGACATGCTCAGCTTTCACCCGCTGGCAACTTAGGCATTCAGTAACATATCTGATATATCATGCTTCACTCTTTCCCAGTGGTAACTTTTCCTAACTGCATTAGGAGATTTTGCATAGCCAAGGTATCCTGAGAACGAGGAGTCATGACTTCCCATAATGTCTTCTTTTTCAATATTTTACTGAGGGGAATGCAGAGCCTTGTTCCGAAATAGACAAGTCCATTATCCACAGTGAAATTTTGGTATTTGACTCTGAGCTTAGGATCAGTGTCCTTAACTAGGATTTCTCTAAGCATTAGCTGATACTTAGGATCCTTGTCTGCCTCTTCTTTGGCTAGCTCAATGACTGGATTGTTAGGCATTAATATCATGGTAGCTAAAGTCTCTCCTTTATATGGCTCTTCCATGATGAGTGCATTCAGAAAAGCTTTACGACTTAATGCATCAGCAGTCACATTCTCTTTCCCAAGTCTGAACTTGATTTCAAAGTCAAACTCTTGCAAGAATTCAGTCCACCAATGTTGCCTCATGTTGAGGTCTAGTTGAGTAATGATCCATTTGAAACTTTTGTGGTCAGTGACCAAAGTAAACTTGCTTCCAAGTAGATAGTGTCACCACAATTTGAGAGCATGGATCACAGCTAATAGCTCAAGATCATGGGTGACATAATTCCTCTCATGGATTTTCAGTTTCCTTGAGGAATAGGCTATCGGATGACCTTGCTGCATAAGCACACAACCTAGTGTAAGAGAACTTGTGTTTGTTATGACCTCAAACTCTTGACTTAGGTCAAGTAGCTTTAAAATGGGTGTTGTTACCAAAATTTTCTTGAGCTTCTTAAAACTGGCTTGCTCAATGGGCGTCCATACAATGGCAGATTTCTTTTTCAGCAAATCAATGAGAGGTGCAATTATTAGGGCGTAATTTTTTATGAAAATTATATACCATCTAGTGAGCCCTAAAAAACTTCTCACTTCCTTAACTGTCATTGTAGGTTGCCACTCTTGAACATCTCTATGGATCTACATAGATTCCTTTAGCAAATACTATGAATCTGAGATATTCCATCTGTTTTTTGAAAAAGGCACACTTCTTTTTCTTTGCATAGAGCTTGTGCATCCTCATTGTGTCCAACACAATGCACAATTGTAGCTCATGGTCTTCATCTCTCTTGGAGTATGTTAGGATGTCATCAAAGAAGACTAGAACAAACTCATCAAGATAAGGTCGAAAAATTTCATGCATTAATTTGTTAAATGTAGTAGGGGCATTAGTTAGACCAAAAGACATTACAAGGAATTCAAAATGACCATATTTGGTGTTGAAGGTAGTTTTGGGAATATCTTCTTCATTGATCCTGATTTGGTAATAACCAGATCATAGATCAATTTTGGAAAAGATTTTCACCCCTTGTAGTCTACCAAGTAGCTCGTCTATTCTTGGGATTGGATACTTATTCTTAATTGTTATCTTGTTTAGACCTCAGTAATCAATGCAAAGGCGGAGAGTTCCGTCCTTTTGCTTTTGAAACAGTACTGGGGCTCCCCATGGCGAATTACTGGGTTTGATGTATCCTTGATCTAGTAACTACTTGAGTTGCTCTTTCAGCTCAATTGCTTCAGGGATAAATATTTTATACAGACTCTTAGTGATTGGAGCGGCTCTTGGTTCAAGTCTTATCTCGTGATCGACTTCTCTTCAAGGTGATAATTCAATTAGCTCTTCTGGGAAGATGTCATCATATTCCTTCAACCAATATGACTATCCCTCATCTTGTTTATTCTGCTCAACCTTATTTAATTTTATAAGATACACAGGTAATCATTTTCTTAACCCTTTTATTATGCGAGATGATTTGGCTAGTTGAACCTTGGGTGTTCCTGCCTCACCTTGGGTCATCACTTTTTCCCCCTTTAGGTTTTGAAAAGTCACTTGGCCTTTTTTGCACTGAATATATACGTCATTGGGGATTAGCTAGTCCATACCCAATAGACATTGTAGCAAGTTCCATAAGCAACCTAGATGTAGGTATTGTGTCTATACCTAATTTCTTGGCACACATTGGTGATATGAACGAGTGTGTGCTTCCACAGTCAATCAAAATTTTAAAGGACTTACCCTGATATTCTACTAGTGTTTGAATTACGAAAAATTGGCAATTTGGGCCTTTCTTATGGAGGGTGGCATGAACTGATGCCCTCTCCATATCGGCTTCCATAGTTGGGTTTCCCTCTTCTTCAAGCTCTTTAAGAATTGTAACAACAGATGCTTTTCCTTTTGCAATTGAAGCTTGGTTCTAACCTCTATATTATCCTTAGCAAGGAATTTGGCAAAGCTTTGGGCACTGTCTTTTAAAGTGGCTTGGCTCATTACAGTGAAAATACCTAGGTACTCCTGAATTACTTCTCATAGGTATGAAATTCCCGACCGCTTTTTTTTTGCCCTCTTTCCTTGACCAAGCGGACACTGACCTTGTGCTCGCTTAACATAGCCTCGTGATGTCCCTTTGTTTTGATTCCATAGCCTACTATTCCTTAGCTTTGAGACTAAATCTCTTGAACAAGAGGTGATGCACGAATCAAAGCATCTTGCAAATCAGTTGGATACATAGATTCAAGGCGTGTGTTCAGATGAGCATTCAATCCGTGACAAAACTTAGACACTTGCTGAGCAATAGTCATGGAAGGTGCATATTCAAGCAGTGAGATCAACTTTGAGTAATATGCCTCCAAGTTCATTCCCAGCTATCTAAAGTTAAAGAACTCATTCATTTTTAGTGTGTGATAAGCTAGTGGCAAATATCAATCACACACAACTCCTTTCAGCTTTTCCTAGGTAATAGTTGTCTCACCAAGTCCCTAGTCTTTACACCATTGTTTCCAGCACAGGTGTGCCTCACCGGTCAATTTCAACTTGCCGATCATAGCCTAATTAGCAGGGGTAGTTCCCACGGCAGTAAAGTAGTCCTCCATGATCTCAATCCAAATCTCTGCCTTGCCTTCAACGTCTTTTCCCTTGGCATCGAATTTTGATGGCTTAACTTGCTTAAGAAGATACTTCTTTTCTTGAATTTTAGTCAAACTAGCGATAGTTATAATACCCTAGGTTATCATAAGTTTCACGAATTAGTTTAGCACTTTAAACTTTTCAGCTTTGTTTCCACATTAAAATATCTTACTAGATTTTTAAAACAATGATGGGCCAAAGAGTATAATATTTTACAAAATTTACCCACTATTATCTTTTATTATCAATAGCTATATGCTACGATTTTTACAATGGATATTTACAAATGGCAGATGTTTACAAGTAGAGATACGTCAGCATTGATAGGATAGACTGGATGCTATGTACAATTTCCAAAACAGGATATCATTATATTTTTCTTTTTCAGGATGGATATTAGTTACATTTATGTAGAAGAAGGTAGGCCGATTGCTGTCTATGTCCAGAAATGGCAAATTTGGAAAACCATGGATATGGTAATCTTGATACTTGCGACGTCCTTGGATTATAATCCTATCAACTGGGATTACCTTTAGTACCTTGTCATAGACATAACGGTCTAGACGTATCTGCCGACCACTGATAATCATAAGTGGATTCTTTCTGGATGGACAAAAGATAAAGGCCTCAACTACTTTTAAATTTTCCATCCATTCAAGGTGTTTTAGATTAGTCTTCATGTTGAAGAATCAATCAGCCTTGATGTAACAATAACGCTCATCCTAGAACCATATTCTTTTGCGATTCATAGGGGATGGATCATATAGGCGATCGAGTATCCTCATCATTTCTATTCCCCATTCATCATCTATGGAGTTCAACACAGATGTGTACATTATCAAAAAACAAGGAACTAGTTCTAGGCTTCATTATTCTACCAAAGTTTATCCCTTAACAATTAACAAGCTGATTATTACTTAAAACAATTGGTCTTAAAAACCATAGATATTTTTAAATTCAATTATGCTCTGATACCACGTGTCATGTGCCTATCTAACAATTCCCTCGCAACACGTTTTAGTGGTCCATTGGGGAACTATCCTAGATGGCTTCGCCTGGCACTCATGAGAATGCACGGGGTCTATCGTCTAGGTTTCCCAAAGTCCACCCCATAACGAAAGCTACAGACCGTCCCCACGAGGATCAACCTGCAAGCTTGGGGTCTTTATTTGACAACTGAGGTCTCGATGCATCAATTAGCTCCATCAGAGGTGTCCCACAAGGGCTTCTCGTCTAACTGGAGCAATCATAGTTACCCTTGGTTCATGGAGTACAACACTTTTTTCCAGCAATTAGTTAGGATTCAGGGAACCTTAACAGAGTTTTGGCACAGCTGCCGCTCCTTTCCCTTAGGATAATTACTGATCAATGTTTTAAGACCTGACCCTAAGTAATTCAAAGCTCGGCTCTACCTAATTTTTCCTAATTAATGTTTCGCTCAATCTCTTGAGAGAAGCTCCCAGCTTACCAGGACCACCCATCCGTAGGACGGATCCATCAAGGATCTTGCCCACCCGCTTCCCACAAATGGTTTTCTTTAGTTTTCTAATTACCTATCACATTAAGTTATGACATATGAAAGAAGCTTCGTTAATTAACCCATTGTCACAAGTTCCTTCACATAATTTTATGGCACAACACAAGGACAAAGAAAATAGTCTTTTGGCAAAACATATTTTGCAAAGTTATTTATAATGCTTTTCCCCTTCTCCTTGCGCAGAAGACAAACCTCCATTGGAAAATCCCTTCTATCTAGGGAGAAGAAAACAAACCCTCCAAAATTATCATCCCTTCATTAGTACCAGGGACTCCAAGTTCCCATCCCAATTCGCGTGAGGGTCAGGCAGTTCCTAGGAGCGATCAAGAGATTTATGACCACAGTCCCCCCTGGCACAGTCCCCCTTGGCACTCTTACCTCCTCTTGCCTAATGGATTTCTCACCGAGAAACCTCTCGCCATCGAGACCGGTCCAAAGCTCCTCGTAGCAGTACAAAACAATTCCCCTTAGAGCAGGGCTCCACATCTAGCCGTGGGGAAGGCATAACGTGATCTTTCCTCTTATTATCCTGATTATATATTTACAACAGATCTAATTGCTACAAGCACAATCAATTTTTTCTATGCAACCATCAACGCATGCAAAAAAAAAAAAAAGAAACAACAGCAAGTGTTTTTAGCATAGGAAACAGCCCCACCCAATTCTAGGGTTTCGCTTTTAAGGTTCCACCTTATTCTTTGGGTTTCCCTTCCTACTTGCAACTCTTTTTCTAGATCTACAAGTTATTTCATGAATCTGAAGTCTACTTTATCCTTATGAAAAAATTTGGTTATCTTACCCTTCAAGATAATATGGGCATTTATACCTATGGCAGACAATTCATGCGCTACCTTGCTCTTACATGCGCTTAGTAGGATTTCAAATGCTTTTTCAAGTCTGTTTAGACTTTAGAAATTGTATCGAAAAATTCTTATGAATGTCCAATAAGTCTTACAAACTTTTGATATTTATTTAATTTCCTGATACTGATAGTTTCAAGGTTGTTGAGTATTTCATAGGTGTTTTTTCTTCAACATTCTCGATATTTTAGGTAAGATTTCCTCACTGACTCATATGTGGATCAACTCATGATATTGACGCTCTCGCTAATCATTATTATTATTATTAACAATGTGTGTGTTTTCAGCAAGAAAATATTTTTTATTTTATTCTACTCATATTTCATGGTTTAATCGACAATGTCTTACCATTTGTCGAACTTTCAACGTTATCTAGAAAGATCAATTTTCATTTAGGTATGTCCTAAGTGCAATGTTGATTGTTTTTCTAAAAACCTTATTCTAAGCAATGCAAAAATCATAAGTGTAATTTTTATTTTATCTTTCATACATCAAATTATATTTCCATATACCTAATTTATGCGCATCTAGTATATATTTTCTATGCAAATTTCTGTTGATTTAATGCATTGATTATTTCATGATATTATTTGAATAATTTTCTATAAATTATTATAAAACTCATATGCATATGTTTATCATTAGCAAAATGAAATAGAGATAGTCACTTTCTGTGAAAAATTATAAAATATCCCCTTTGCTAACATCGTTTACTTTTTTTCTAATATTATAATCACATGTGTCATTAATGAAATAACAATAAATATCACAAAATAAACCATAATTAATATATTTTCTTAATGATAGGTGTATAATCATTTTTAAAGTGAAAGAGTTTTTTCACTGAATAGTTAATTATTATATTACTTAGGTTATTTTCCTAAGTGACAATTTATATGCATTTTTTTTATAATGCATTTGTAATCGTTTAAAGCCAAATATATCAATAAGCTTATAAAACATTATTTTTTTTCAAATCGATGAGATGTTACCTCTCTCAGGTTTGCTATAATGGGGATTTTGTCAATTCTTACCGTGTCATTTTCTCCATCAGCCGCATTCTTTGCTTCTTTTGATTCGAATTGCCTTCGTGAATTTTTGCAACCTCGTGGAGCCATGGATGTCAGGTGAAATTGACGTGGTAGTTCAGGGAGAGTTGGTGGTCATCCATAAAAATTTCACCAATGTTTTACTTAGCGATATGGCTATGTGGAAGGAATGTGTAACAGAGGGTAGAGAAAATGGAAATAAGGTAGAAGAGGGCTATTTTCCTCTTTCAAGGCTCAAGCTAAAATGGAAAAGAGAAGTGGAAAAAATTTTCCATCATCAAGAGGTCTTCCTTCTTGCTTTATTTGTGAAGGAGAGGGGGGTATATTTATAGCCATGAGGGGGAGTATGCAGTCGACTCATTCTTTTGGCTACTTGTCAAGAGCTAAGTAATCTTTATAAAAAATACTTTTTCATTACCTATCTGTTGGATGGTGGCATGGGGATGATTTTAAAATGCTTTCTCCCTCCAAGCGTAAAAAAGGTTATGATTTTTTTGCCTATTTTTTTAAAAACGTAATTTTTTCTTCAAAACAACTTCATTTGGTAGTTTTTTTCCAAGTTACATTATGACTTATCTAGTTTATAAAGTCATGACATACTCTTTGATACTTAACTTACTCAATATCATGCTCATTCTTGCACGTTCTTTGTCTACCGATTAAGGCTTTTGCGATTTGTCTTGTGGTTAATGCGATCTTTGATGCATTAAATAGAATCGGGAATGCTAAATCAAATATAATGTGGAAACATTTATGATCAAGCCATCATAATATTATTTATGAGGCGTCTTTGCTTCTTATTGGTTGGGAACATTGAGGCGTCTTCTCATGTGAGATCGTAGAATTGATTTAATGTAAGACTCAATATTTAAAAAAATTAAGTGCGGTCACTTATGTGATAACTCAACGAGTAAATTTTAAAATATTTTAAGTCTACATTTGTTTCTTGATATGAAGTGTTATGGCAGGAATACTACATGCACCACTATATCCATATAGCAAGAGGTATGGTGGAAGACCCTAGTTAGATTAATCTTATAAAGCTTGATGTCACTATTGAAGGTGTAATGGGATAGCTTTCGCACATGAGGCAAGAGGATCATATTGACCCTCTTATTAATGAAAGCTTACAAATGTTCTCATTGTTGCAAATCAGAGTTGGAAGCATAAGAGAGTGTGCACGAGAGAGAGAGAGAGAGAGAGAGAGAGAGAGAGAGAGAGAGAGAGAGTACAAGAGTAAAATCTTGCTTGGTCAATTGTTCAAGGTACAATTAGTACACTCTCCTCAACTATGAGTGTGTACTTTAGGTTGTTTATATAGCCTCTAGAGAAGTTAGGGTTAGGGTTTCCCCTTGCTCCCCTTGTCCTCTAGTCCATTTACACCTAGCTACCCTTATCCTCTCTAGTATAAGGAGAGTTCCCATGCTTACTTCTCAGCACCCCCCTCAATGCAAGGTGGCATTGGATAAAGCATGATAGGATGCCCCCCTTTAATCCACAATGAGATGCCTTTATAAAGTAGGATACAAAAGAAGGTTACAAGTAGAGAGTGTTACAAGACTCAAAAGCATCGGTCATCTATGGATTGGGAGGCAAAGTTGGCCTCCAATTCCTTAGGTACTTCTGGAACATTGGGACACTTTACTAGTGATATGCTTGATCTTTTTGCATTTATTGCACTTCACTTTTTCAAGATATTTCTTCTAGCAATTGCTTACAGTATGCTCTTTTTTGTGACATAAGGAGCACTTAGTAGAAGCTGTATGGACTAACACTTGCTCATGGGAAGTAAATGCTAAATCCCTTCAATATGGAGTTCTTTAGAAAGATATTGGAGTTCTTCCCTTCATATGTGCCATAAAACTCAATCTTTAGAAAGATCTTGGAGTTCTTCCCTGTAGTGCCGTAGAGCCTTTCAAGTTCATCCCACTTCTCCTTGGCAGTGTGGTCAATATGATGAATTAAAGATTTATCCAAATGAAGCGGGATGATGGCCTGAGCCCTTTCATCATCTTCTACATCAAGAGGATTGGATGGATCAATAACTTTGGTCCCTTTTATGAAGGGCCAATAGCCTCATTCCATCATTTTATATTTTACTAGGACTTGCCAAGGATGGAAATCTTTTCCATTAAACTTGCAATTTTGAGGCCTTATATCTGCATAGGCCATGGCTATTATAGGAAGGTCTTACCAATTGCCTTGAGCAATGGTAGTGCCTAGTCCTTTACAAGTGGCCAAGTACAAACCAAATAGTAGAATTGATAGCCCTACAAATGATAACCAACTTTAAAGCTGTAGAGATGAAAAAGGTTGGAAATCGTACATATGTAATATCTCAAAATAGGATTTTGGAGGTCATGTTCTTCGAACAACCCTTAATTTAAGCTTTACTATTTTCTTAGGTTTCAATGAGGTGGACTTCAGGCTCCTCCTGATAATGTGGCCTATTAGAGGAGTTCTTGGTGGAGCATGGCTTATCAATCAACTTTATGCGATGGGATGAATTAGAGGAGAGCACAGTAACACTCATTTCTCTAATTTACCAGCAACAACTAGCAAGGAGCATCAGTTGAATGCATTAGTAGTGCTAAGAAGCACTCTTACCAACATCCATTCTTGTACTCATAATGTAGGTTGATCTTTACAAGCTTAATATTGTCCATGGAATGAGAAGCACTCTACATTTAAGCTCCATAGGGCAGTAACAAATCTTGACAAGTGTTTTTCAGTGATTAAAATCACTGTTGATAATGCCTAGGTTGAGAAAAAATGAAAATGAGTGAGCTTGAAGCTCCCTAGCTATGGCTGCCAAAAACCCACAGTTAGGGTTTCGCTCATAGCAACTAGCACAAGAGGAATTTCTCCAAACCCTCTTAGAGAGAGATGGCCCACTAGGGGGGCTTTGAAAGCCCTATGGTGGCTGCCTCAATTGTGCCCTCTACTGGTCATGGTCCCAGCCTGCAAATCTGTGTCGATTTTTGTGTTTTCAGCAATGTTGTCCTGCTACATGGTCAATGTGGGGGTTTATGGTGCTGGGCTGCTACGCCTTGAGTTGGGGAAGAGTTCCTTAGAATAACCCTTGAGATGAAACCTCCTCCTTTGTTCTCCCCAAGTCCTCCATCGGAGGTGGGTCTGTGGATATGGTGGCCAAGAGGTAAGAGGTAGAAAATGAAGGCTCATGTGCACTTAATGATGTAGGGAAGCTGAGGGAAGTTGAAGGATCAGAGATGGCTCTAATACCATGTTGCAAATCAAAGTTGGAAGCATGAGAGAGTGTGCACAAGAGAGAGAGAGAGAGAGAGAGAGAGAGAGAGAGAGAGAGAGAGAGAGAGAGAGAGAGAGAGAGAGAGAGAGAGAGAGAGAGAGAGAGAGAGAGAGAGAGAGAGCTTAAGTACAAGAATAAGATCTTGCTTGGTCATTTTTTCAAGGTACAACTAGTGCACTCTCCTCAACTATGAGTGTGTACTTTAGATTGTTTATATAGCCTCTGGAGAAGTTAGGGTTAGGGTTTCCCCTTGCTCCCCTTGTCCTCCAGTCCATTTACACCTAGCTACCCTTATCCTCTCTAGTATAATGAGAGTTCCCATGCTTACTTCTCAACTCTCATGAGGGTTGTTAGGTTTGAACACAATGGTTAAGGGGTGGACAATGACTTCATTGAGTTAGGGGGAGGCCTAGGAGGTGATTGGAAAAATTATGGAGGAGGTGGGAGCCCAAGATTGGGTCAAGTGGTAGGCATTATTAGAGGGGTGGTTAGAGGTCTTGGGGTTGGTCACAAGGTGATGGATGGTGGTGGAGTGCTCCATGAGCTCCATGCAGATTAGGGTCTATAGCTTAATGCCTATGTGCAAGCTAAAAGCCATAACTACCAATTAATGCATGTGAGGGCTTCCAATGTGGCCTCCTATGTGAACATCCCCTCCTCTTGGTCTCTAGTTGAAAACAACATGCATAATATTGATAGCATGGGCATTGCCACATAATAGATGGGGAGCTATAAGCTATGTAATATCATAGCAAATATACTTATTGTAGTATCTAGTATCATGCATAGTTCCATAGTGAAGCTACTAGTTATAATATGTAAATAGATGGGGAGCTACATGTTACAAATGTCATAATAAAGCTACTAGGCACAATATATTGCTATCATACCTATTGCCATAATGAAGCTACTTATCATACTGTTAGCTTTTGTGAGGCTTTTGTAGAGTCAAGGAGGAGACCTTTAAAGAGCATGGTTTGATTGGTATATTTTGTATATTCATCAAATTTTTATTTGATCTCTACATGTATGTTAGATTTTCCTAGGTTATTGGACTTGGAGAGGAGGTACAAGATTATTGCCACTAGACCAAGAGTACTGTTGGGGGTAAAGGCACCTCCGCCTAGCCGCCCACATTTTACTACACTGACAGTACCTGCCACTGCACACTGCAAGTGGCGGGCGCCTGGTCACAGTCACATATTCTTTATTCTTTTAGTGACAGTTTGAATAAAGGAAGGCCCGGCCACACATTGTGGTTGTTGGAGTTCCCATTTCTTGTCTCTCTCTTTCTTGCTCTTGCTCTCCCGCCATAGCTCTTGCGTGCAAGCTTCAATCCTTCTCACCTTTCACCTTTCAATTGGTATCAGAGCTCGACTTCCTGACTCTTGAGCTTGGCTCCTGGCACTCTCAGCTTCCCATCGACTCCCTACTTGCATTGGGTCTCCATCCTGGTAGCCATAGCCGACTCCCTCGAGCTCCTGTCACTCCCTGGCTTCTCGAGCTTCTTCCTGGCATTGTTGGGCACCCTCAGGGCATTGTATTAGAGGTATTTAAGCTTCTTTTTCATTCTTTACTATTGGTTATAAGTTAGGCAGGGCAGGGGCAGCCATATCCAAGACCCATTGAAGCTTGAAGGTGCCATATCTTGGCTTGAGCCTTCTATGGCCCCTATGCCCTTGCTCTAGGGCTTGAGTGGCACCCCTTGTGGCCCCCCATTCAGCCCCTTCATCACCACATTGAGAAACTAGTCCTACAACAAAATATGTGATGTTTGCACTTGGTTTTCCATAGGTCTATTCACCAGCTCCTCCATTCAATCATGGCTATGCTCAGCTTCCTCATCATTGTGGCACACTTGGCAATGACAAATGCAATGTATTGATGCTTATACTTGGCTTTGAACCTTGATCTTGAGCTCCTGTTGGCTATGTATACAGCAACAAGTTTATTACATATCTGTGACAATCATTTCTTCATCACTTGGAGCTCCTATTTGCATACATTGATGCCCGTATGGCATTGGATGTATGCCAAATGTTTGATGGTTGTAATGCTATTGATTTGTCATTGCTTTGATGATCATTTGGGCCTGCAAATACACAGTTTTGGACTATAGTTGTATGTTGTAATATAGTGGGCTGATGCTACATTACATGCTTTGGGTTATGCCTATTGCTTCCGACCTTATGTCTTGGGTTATCCAATGAGATATTGATGCTTTGAGATACGACTTCAAGCTTGTCTTTGGTTTGTCTTGGATGTTACTTGGTTTGCCAAAGATCTACATTGGGGATGTCTTACATGCTTATGGATGCTACATACAGATGCTCTCTAGCCGATGTGCTCATTGGGTACTATTGATGTATTGTATTGGTCTTCTGTCATTGGCACTTTGACTTGGCTTGGTTGAGCTTTTGAGCTCATACATACAGCTTTTGTGCTAGTGGGAGCGTCTTTAGATGCTTGACACACATAGAGCAGGCGGATCTTATGCTATTTGAGCTTTTGAGACTATTTGGGATTTCTTACCCTTTGGGATGATGCATGGTTCATATGTCTTGGTTCCTTCCAATGCTTATGAGCTGACTCTTTGACTTGGATCCCTTTTCTTGTGAGCTGACACCTAATTGTGTCAAGTATTGGCAGTGGCAGGAACATTTTGCTCCGTTGACTGGGGGTGTGCCTACTCACTAGCAGATATTTCATGACATGTTTGGGTGTTGGATTCATGCTTATCAACTGTCATATGCCTATGTTATGCCCACATGACACTGGTTATGGTCTTGGCAGTATATGATTGACTTGGGATCCGCTTTTGGCACAGTTAACTCTCATTTACTGAAATCTATCATTTATTACATCAAGTTGAAATCTGCAGATTTTGAGCACTTCTATGAGGGTAATGCTTTCTGTTTGATGTTATATTGGTCATATTTGGTGGACGTGTGCTTCTCTTGGTGAAATCCACTCTTTCAACTAGTTTTAGCACTGGTTTTAGTGCATTTTCTGCTAATTACAAAAACTTGCATCTGCTTTGACTCGCAGCCTTATGTCAGCTGGACAACTTGATGATGCAGGGTATTTTGTGTCTTTTGGAGACTCTGCATGGAATATTAGTCGTGGCAGGCTTGTACTTGCAAGAGGTGCCAAGTCTGGCAGCCTCTATCCCTTACTTGTATCAGGAGCTACATTGGATCATGTTTTGTCTATGGGTTCTATTCTCCATGTATCCCTTTGGCATGCTCGTTTGGGGCATATGTCTCTTAAAGGAATGAAAATGCTCCGTGCTGTGTAGTATCTTCCGCCTTTTGACTCTTCACATTTTGATTCTTGTGATCATTGTTCGTATGGCAGGCAAGCTAGAAATATGCATAAAAATTCTGGTAAGAAATGCATAGGTGCCTTGGCTCTTGTGCACTTAGATGTATGTGGGCCCATGCCCTGTCAGTCACTTGGTGGGGCAAAGTACTTTGTTACTTTCATAGATGATTACTCACGTAAGGTTTGGGCTTATCCCATAAAGGGAAAATCCGATGTCTTAGACACATTTCAATGTTGGCTTGCATTGGCAGAAAACTAGTCTGGGCAAAGGCTAAAATGCCTAAGATCAGACAATGGGGGTGAGTATGTATCATGTGCTTTTGAGTAGTTTTGTGATGAATGGGGTATTAAGCATCAGTTGAGCACCCCTTACACCCCACCCCAGAATGGTATGGCTGAATGCATGAATAGGACCATTCAGGAAAGGGTCTGTGGCATGCTTAACCAAGCTGGCTTACTGTAGCACTTTTGGACTGAGGCAGTTACTATTGTAGTGCATCCCATTAACAGGTCGCCTAGCAGTGGCATTGACTTTCAGGTTGTAGAGGAGGTATGGGTAGGAAAACTCCCCTCTTATGATAATTTACATGTCTTTGGCTGTGAGGCATTCTTCTTTGTGCCCAAGGACAAACGCAATAAGCTGGATCCTAAGAGTGTCAAATGCATTGTACTAGTTACAGATGCAGGAGAGCCTCTCACTTATGATGAGGCTATGCGCCGAGGTGATTGTCACTCTTGGGAGAGGGCTATATAGTTTGAGCTTGACTCATTGCATAAGAATCAGACTTGGGATTTGGTTTCCTTGCCTCAAGGTAAGAAGGCTTTGCCATGCAAGTGGGTGTGTAAGCTGAGAAGTACCCCTGGACATCCCAAGCTGGCATACAAGGCTCGATTGGTTGCTAAGGGTTTTAAGCAGGAGCATGGTGTTAACTTTGATGAAGTCTTTTCTCCTATGGTCAAGATGACTACCCTACACTTAGTCTTGGCCTTGGTTGCATAGCTTGACCTGGACTTGTACTAGATGGATGTTAAGACGACTTTTCTACATGGGGACTTGCATGACGAGATTTACATGGAGCAGCCTACGGGCTTTGTAGACCCTGGCAGGGAACAACTAGTGTGCAAGCTAAAGAAGAGTCTATATGGCTTAAAGAAAGTACCTAGGGAATGGTACCATAAGTTTGATGCGTTCATGCAGTCACAAGGCTACAACCGCAGCGCTATGGATCCATGCTTGTACACGAAGAAAGCCCGTGTTGGTTCTTTACTGATTTTGGTACTCTATGTGGATGACATGCTTTTAGCAAGGACAGCTCATGAGGAGCTAGATGATCTTAAGGCTCAGCTCAAAAAGAGCTTTGAGATGAAAGATCTGGGATAGGCCTCTCATATACTTTGTATGCACATTACGCGCGATCAATGTCAGGGACTACTCTATCTATCACAGAGGGAGTACATTCATAATGTCCTTGAGTGCTTCCGCATATAGGATGTTAAGCCTATTGGTTGTCCATTTCCTTCTCATGTGAAGGTTTCACAGGTTGATTGTCCACAGATAGATGAGCAGAGGGCCGAGATGGCCAAGATTCCCTATGCATCAGCCGTGGGTAGTCCTATGTATGCCATGATAGCCACCTGTCTAGATATTGCTTTTGTAGTTGGGGTTGTGGCACATTATATGTCTACACCTAGCAAGAAACATTGGGATGCTGTGAAGGGTATCATGAGGTACCTAAAAGGCATAGCAGATATGTGTCTTTGTTATGGCAGCCAGGATATAGGAGTCATGGGGTACACTGATTCTGATTATGCAGGACATGCAGATAGTAGGAAGTCCACTTTTGACTATGTGTTCACTTATGCTGGAGGGGCTATCTCTTGGATGTCCAGGGCGCACAGTGTATGGCCCTTTCTACTACAGAGGCCGAGTATATTGCAGCCATAGAGGCTTGCAAAGAGGCTATCTGGTTAGGCCGTTTGATTGCAGACCTTGGTATGACAGATGCTATGCCTACATTGCATTCGGATTCTATGAGTGCCATTCAGTTGGCCAAGAATCCGGTCTTCCATGCGAAGACAAAGCATATTGAGGTGAGGTATCACTTCATTTGCGAGGTCATTGAGGACAGGTTTATTGACCTTGTCAAGATTCCTCGACTGAGCAGAATCCTGCAGAATTGCTCATGAAGAGCCTCACTACTGAGCGCTTTGCCTTCCTCAGGAGATTGATGGGCATTGGATGAGATGACGTCTTTTTCCTCATCCTGTTGTACATGTTGTACTGTCTTTTCTTTTTTCTCTCTCTCACTGGGGCAGATTCGCCTTTAAGTGGGAGGTTGTTGGGGGTAAAGGTGCCTCCGCCTAGCCGCTCGTGTATTACTACACTGACAATACCCATCGCCACTGCACACTGCAGGTGGCAGGCCCCTGTCACAGTCACTTATTGTTTATTCTTTTAGTGACAGTTTGAATAAAGGAAGGCCTAGCCACACATTGTGGTTGTTAGAGTTTCCATTTCTTGTCTTTGTCTTTCTTGTTCTTGCTCTCCCGCCATAGCTCTTGCGTGCAAGCTTCGATCCTTCTCACCTTTCACCTTTCAAGTACTAACTAGACAAAGAGCAAGAACACTGCCACCTTTTTATAAAATCTAGCCTATATATCAGGTACAATACTAGTAATTTGTGTACACTAGTAGAGATCATGGTTTGCTATCAATCATCAAAGTTTATTTCTAATTTTGTACCTATATGCAATGCCATAACATATAGTGTCATAGTGAAGCTGCTACTTAAATATGTAAAAAGATAGGGAGTGATAGGCTGCAAAATTCCATAATAAAGCTATTAGCTGCAATATATACTATTATACCTAGTGCCATGGTGAAGCTATTAGTTAAGGTGGAGACCTTTAAAGGGCATGTTTGGTTGGTATATTTTTCCTTCTAATTCTCTTAGAGCTAGGTACAAGTGGTGCATTACAACTCCATTATAGCTCATAAGTGGTTTTTGCCACTAGTGACACTGTTATGCTATCACTAACAAGAGATATGTGATAGTTATAAGTGATGCTTTGCCACTTACAAGTATTACACTACTAATCATGGGTTTTGTATTTTACTTATAATCACTTACAAGCTATGCACCTCCCATTGGAAATTGCATGCTACACTATACTTACCACTTATAGGTAGTGCATTACCACTAGTAAGTTGTCCCTTCTATGGCTTGCAACTAGAAAATAGTAAGCCACTTGTAAATATTTGTTGGCTATATTGATGTGGTTCCAAATCACATGTTTATGCCCATCACTAGTTTGTGGAGGTGAATCCCTTGTTTGTAGCCATCACTTTTTCTTTTTGTTCTACAATGAATAAGAAACAACAATGGGTAAGTTACACATTGAATGTGGTGAATTAGTGCTTTCAAGTGATGATCACCACAACCACTTCTAGGTGGTGAGCTACCATTGCTAACTAATTTGATTTTCCTTGCAAGTGATGGTCTCCTACCACTTAAAAAGTGCTACATATAACTCTCAAGAAATGTGATACCACTTACAAAAGGTCCCTCATCATTTTCAATGCTTTGGTACCCACTTACAAAAGCTCTATGCCTAAGGTGCAAGTGACTTTGCCATTTACACATGATGTGCAATTAGATCCCAACCACTTAGAACTAATTCACCACCATTTCCAAGTAGTTTTCCTCCTTTGAAGTGATCCTCCACCACTTCAAAGTGGTGCATACCACTTTTAAGAAGTCTATTGCTACTGATAAAAGGTTTGTCGTGACTAACAAATAGTAAGCCACTTGTAAATATTTATTGGCTAAATTGATGTGGTTCCAAATCACATGTTTATACCCATCACTAGTTTGTGGAAGGTGAATCCCTTGTTTGCAGCCATCACTTTTTCTTTTTGTGCTACCATGAATAAGAAACAACAATGGGTAAGTTACACATTTAATGTGGTGAATTAATGCTTTCAAGTGATGATCACCGCATCCAAGTGCAAAATATTTGCAAGTGGTTGCTTTTCACTTATGATTGGTTTTTCACTACTTGTAAGTGGTAAGTCACACTATTCTAGTGATCATTCACCTCTTTATAGCAATTGGTTCCTCACCATTTCCAAGTGATAACAACCACTTGAAAGTCCTTTCTTTTTAGTAAGGAGTGGATTGCCACCACTTACAATTACTTTGTCATAGTATTTTACTAATCGCCACATTTTCCATTGATTGGTGAGTGCTTTCATATGGTTAAATCACCATTTCAAAATAAAAATTTGTACTCTTTATTGACACTTAGTATTTGAACATTTCGAAGTGATCATTATGTAGTTTAACTAGTTGATAAACATTGAAAAGTGGTATTCAGCATTGAAGTGTGATGACTCTTAAGTGCCCCATTACTCTTAGATTCTCGTAGACTACTATGTTTAGACATCATCCCCTACCATTTTCAACCTTTTTGAACTATTTTCCACCTCTTTGTTTTATCAACATCGCTTTCAAGTACTATGATACTTGTTTAATGCTACCACAACACTCTCATGATGTTAAACTACTCATAGTGATGTTTCAACATTTTTTTTAGTGGTGCCTCATTTTTTTATGTTGTGCTGATTTACAAGTAAAACATTTCTAATGAATCTGGTTCTTGGAGGTCATGACTTCTTTTATTTGGTAGTCTATAATTGACTATCACTATTTTATTACTAAAATAGATCAAAATCTATATTATATTCAAGGAAAAGTATATAGATATCCAACTTTCTCAATGTTTTTTTGAAGTCTTCGATACCATTCTATCTAGGAATTGAGGGACTACTATAGTGTTGTTGTACTGTGCATGTATGAATGATTTTTCTTAAAGAGGCTATATGAAATGTATACTCAAAGTTTTGATCTTCATGGTTCTTGCTACATATGCAACTATTTTTCATGTTATTGTCATGATGGAGTTGTATGCTATGGATATCTTGCATCCAAGAACACAAGTAATAGTATCACTTCACTTTGGGAGTCTATCCTCTACTACTCTATTCTTTTGAAATCATAGTTCCCATCACCATAAGTTATTAGTGGGAACATGTAATGCATGTGGTGTAAGTAAAATTTAGTTTTGTCCAAGACAAGATCTTGAGTAGAAGAAGCAAGTTCATATCAAGGTAGTTCATAATAGTGGATTTTAGTAGATTAAAAAAATAAAGGTAAGAAGAGCAAAAGAAAATACTACTTGGAACTTCTACAAATGTACCAAGTCCACTTGAAGAATAATGTCATTTGCAATTTTGTATTCAAGTGAAAAGCAAAACAATTCAAGGACTACGTTTCTTTGTTTTCTAGATAAGGTATTCAATGAGAAAAATGAGATCTACTCAATCCATTGCTATACTAAGCAAGACATTATTTTTATTATGATTATATATTTTGGCATCGCATTGGTGCAATAAAGCAAAGTATTTACTTTTTTAAATCTCAAACAACAAACAATGTGATACCTTATTTGTGCAATATGCCTTTCTCTTACATGTTCAATGACTAAGAAATCAAGGCCTGAGCTTTAGAAAACACTAGGTTTGGTCAAATGGTGTAGCTTCACAATTTATACAAAGGAACTACTTTATTTTGTTGCCAGATATTGGAATCTTATTGGCATGGAAATGAATTGGAACATTTTTTTCTCAAAACATGGAAAGGGAGAACACAATGGGGCTATGGCAGTCAAGAGTTAGAACTCATGAGCAATTGAAGTAAAATATTGTCTTCTTGACTTGTGCTAGTGAAGTTATTTATTTCTTGAGAATTCACCTTAGATAGGAGAAACTACTATGTATGACACAAAAGAAAAAAAGAGGAAAGTTAGCATGGTCTTTTGGGAGGTCAAGTTAGGTGATATTCAATAGTCCTAGCAATGGGATGGTAAACTATTGAAGGGCTCAAAAGCAATGCACTATGTGAATAGGTACTCTAAGACCAACAATTATGAGGTCAAGCTAGGTGATATCCAATAGTCCCAATAGTGGGATTGTAAACCATTGAAGGGATCAAGAGCAATGCACTAGGCGAATGGGTATTCTAAGACCAAGGATTGTGCATTGCGAACAAAATACTTATCATGCTTTTTTTTTCCTTACAAGACCAACCAATGGAGAAGATGAAATAATAGATTACATGCAAAGATGTGGCTACACCATACTGTGGTGCCAGTTTACTAAGGATTCCCAAGAAGGTGGAGACTCAAACAATGAGGTGCAAGTGCTACCTATGCAGGTCATTATGATTCCTTAAATGATACTCTCTCACCTGAATTTTGTTGTTCCTTCTAATGACAATAATGAGCACACTAGTGACTTCTAATTCTGAAGTGTATTGAAGCTAAGGACCTTGTAAATAAGGAGAAAATTGATATATGGGACAATAAGATATAAGCCTACACTTTTATGGTGATAGGTCATTGGTATAAATCTCTACAAGCAAACTTGTATGAGCTATATGGTATAACAAGATAACAAATTTTATATATTCCCACTTGATATGGGCAATAAAGTTCCCTATGGAACTTAGGAACTTGTAATGGTCGATGGCATAGACAAAGTGTTTGAATTATCCAACAAATACCATGAGGCTATATATAATAGCATGCATACTCGAATTGTAAGTTAAGTTTGTGTTTTTTAAATCATGATGCGATAAGAAATAATCTACTATGTGAAAATTTAAGATTAAACATATCACTTGACATATTTATCTCAATCATGTCTTATTGTCATGTTTTACCACTTCAAAGTGATGCACCACTTTAAAGTGGTACATTGCCACATTAAAATGGCACACATTGTTCAATAGATCACATCTTTGTAAAACTTAATATGAACTTTAAAACCCAAAACCTACAATTGACTTTGAAATGTTCAATTCAACAACTAATGATATTGCACCATCTATGATTTGTTCTACACCATTAAAAAGTGGTCAAAAGTGATATAATGGTACAACTTTTTAGTGCTATAACACCATCTAGAATTAAGGTTGCGCCACTATAGTAGTGTTGCACATTGAAATGGTAAAAAATATTAATGTATTTTAAAGTGCCATCACACCACCTAAAACTAGTGTAGAATCACCAAAGTGATTCTAAATATTTAGAATTCAAAGGGCATGTAGCCATGAGAAAATATGTAAAGAGTTTATATTCACAAAAAAGTATATTTTAGGCTATCCAAAGGTCATAGTATATTTCATTCACCATCTTTGAAATTTATAAACCAAAGGAGATACACGATCATTGGGGTTGTTGAGGGGGTTTCTCTTTGTATACTGCATGAAGTCTTAGGCAAGAGCACACAAATGAGGTAGTGAGGGTCTTTGTTCCCATTCAAGAGATCAAAAGTGGGAGGGGTGATGCAATTGCCCTAGTCATTTACAAGGGTTTTTATACCTACAATCATCAAATTTGTTGAGAGCTGTTTTTGATAGATTCGTGGATGAGTTGGTTTCCCATGAAGTTCAATTATTGTCTTTTATGTATCTTATAGCCCATTTGCAAATCCCTGATGAGGAAGATTTAAATGTTTATGTTGGGGATGTGATCTTGCAAGCGTTATGTATGTGCACTCAATGGAGCTTTTTTTAGTAGAGAGTTTGAAGACTTATCATGAACAGACATCTTGGTGTAAAGGACATGCTTGGCATCCACCTTTGGAAATTACTACTTTGGAACCTCATCATCTCAAGAGTCTATTCCATAAATATGATATCCAGCCTTTACAATTTCAGTTATTGAGCTGTCTTGCTGATCATCCATTATTTATTGATTGCTTTTCCCAGGATCTTCATTGTCATTGTTGTTTCTATCCATTGGATCCTGTAGATCTTTTGTCTTATTCCCTCATATCTTATCGTTTTCCTTTATATGTTTCTCTTCTTTTGTCTAAACCTAATACCATTCCTCTATTATCTTTTACCCCTTTTGGGTCACCTCACATTCCTGTGTTTACCATTTTTCCCTTTATGGCTAATCCCACGATATCTCCTACCTCTTTTGAACCTCTTCCTACCATTCCTATTCCTTCTGTTTTTTTGACAGATTTTCTTCAAATCTTTTTGATGCATTCTCCAGCTTTTCCACCTTTCTTATCACTTCATTTACCCTCATTCTATGACTTATCTTATCCCCCATTACAATCTTCTCCTCTTATTCCATTGCCCTCTCCATCTGGTTAACGTTCCTCCCCAGATACACCTAGCTATGATCATGACATTCTTCGTTGACAACAATGGACACTGCATGAGACCAGTCCATTAGTTATTTTGGAAGTGCTTGAGAATATTTTGGATGAGATTGATTATGTTTTGGAAGCTCATGATGATTTTCAATCGAGATATGAGACTCTGTTGATGTTCTGATTGGTTCTGTTTAGCTTTTGTTTTGTTATGTTTCTCTTTTTATGAAGCATGGATTGATGATTGATGGAAGTTGAGGTCTTTCCCAAGCTCATTGAATGGTTTTGGATAGTTTGGAATGGTTTTAGTATGAGTTATGAGGTTTTGATGCCTTCTGTTGACCTTCTGTAACCCTCTGGCAATGGTGTTTGCCCTAGAGAATTTTCACCACTACCTGTTGTCAACTCATTTTAAATTTTATGTGGATCATGAGGCCTTTTCCTTCCTAATGAACGAAGCAGATGTGAAGGGAAGAATGATGAGATGGCTCCTTTTATTCTAGGAGTTTGACTTTGAGGTAATCACCAAACCTGGTCGCTCCCATGTTCTGACTGATCATCTATCACGTATCCTACAGAATGCAGACGAGGAGCAGGATGATCCAGACCTCCCTGATGCTTCCCTATTCCTGGTAGAAATTGTCACCCCCTAGTATGTAGACATCGCCAACCTACTGGCAACCCAATAGTATCCTCATGGCATCTCTAGTAGAGAAAGAAAGAAGCTTTTGTTAGAGTCCACCCCCTACACCTTGTTAGGCGGCACATTGTACAAGAAAGGAAAAGATGAAGTGCTTAGAAGATGTGTTGCAGGAGACAAGATTGGGATTGTTTTGAAGGCTTGCCATGACGAGCCATGTGGAGGACACTTTGCAGGAGAAGCAATAGTCAGAAAGGCTCTGTTAGCAGGATACTAGTGGCCGACCCTCCATAAGGATGCCTATGACTACTATAAGTGATGTGATGCATGTCACGGATGGGGAAACCCACCAAGACCAGTGCATGCCACTGCAACCTATCCTTCCCTTGAAGCCGTTCGAGAAGTGGGGCATCGATTTCGTAGGTCCAATCGATCCCCCCACCAAGCGGAAGTGGAATAGATACATCCTGGTATGTGCGTATTATGTCACCAAAAGTGGTGTGAAGCTAAAGCTCTGAAGAATCTGTCAAAAAAACAAAATGAATAGGAATGGTAGGAAGAGGTTTAGAAGAGGTAGGAGATATCATGGGATCATCAATAAAAAGACAAATGGTAAACACAAAAATGTGAGGCGACCCAGAAGGGGTAAAAGATAAAAGAGGAATGGTATCAGGTTTAGATGAAAGAAGAGAAACATATAAAGGAAAACAATAAGATATGAGGGAATAAGAAAAAACATCTACATGATCCATGGATAGAAATAACAACGAAAATGAAGATCATGGGATAAGGAATCAGTAAATAATGGATGATCAGCAAGATATCTCAATAACTGAGATTGTAAAGGCTGGATATCAGATTTATGGAATACACTCTTGAGACAACGAGGTTCCAAACCAGCAATCTCCAAAGGTAGATGCCAGTCATGTCCTTTACACCAAGATGTCTGCTCATGATAAGTCTTGAAACTCTCTGTTAACAAAAGCTCCATTGAGTGCACATACATAATAGCTTGAGATCTTCCTCATCAGGGATCTACAAATGGCTTGTAAGATACAAAAAAGATAATAACTAAATTTCATGGGAAACCAGCTCATCCATGAATCTATCAAAAACAGCTCACAACAAATCTACAAACCAGAGATTTGACCATCCATCCTCTAGATGTTCCAAATCCGCATTGCTTAAGGATATGTATAAGGCAAATCTGTGCTAATGGTATTTAACCCAAAAGGAAGGAGGTGGTGACACCAAATTAGTATAACGAATAAAATCTTATTGCACACAATTCATGCGCTATTCTAGAAGATACAATTGAAAAAATACAGGGGTTGGAGGAGGAATAGAAAGAGTGGCAACTTTTTGATTAAGCTCCTCAATAGGCTTCTTTTGGGCCTCAATATGACCTTCACAAGCTCCCAATTTACGAGCAGTCTCTAACATCTCCTCAAGAGTTGCATTTTTGTCTGTCATTTAAGGACAGATTCCCAACTTCTAATGTAGCTACTTTAGCTTCCAGCTCCTAAATTTTGGCTTTCTGGTTATCCATCAAAACATTCACCTCAGTCATTTGCTTATCAATGTCACTCAGGGTATCTTTTTCTAATGCCAAATCCTCCAAGGCTTTACTCAACTGGATGGTCAATGAATCCACCTTATCTTACAAGGAAGTATACACTCTTGTGTAAACAGAGTGAAGACAGAATGTAAGGCAGGTCTCCAACGTAGACTGAACACCAGAAACTATCTGAGAGAGCAACGATCCAGCTATCAATGTCTGTAAGGAAGCAGGAATCTGTTGATCTAGCTATCCATCCCTCTGAGCTACAAATAGGTTAGGACATGAGAGGAACACAAGAAGGGAACTACTAGAAATAGGAGGAGTAGTATCCTTGACCAGAGAATCTGTAGCTGATACTATAGAGGGACTAGGTGGCCCTTTAGTATGTCAGCGCTTAATTTGGGAAAATCTTGGAGGGGGATCATCCTCTGAATCTGAGTTTACCTGTAATGGGGGAGGGGATGGAACATGAGGTGGTGGCTGCTTCGGAAGAGGAGTAGGATCAGCCCACTGCACACCACCAGGAGGAGGGGCAAGAGTGATAATCTTCTGAAGGAAACTACCATAAGACACATTACTTCCATGACCTTTTCTGACTCTTTGGAAATGTTGATCCATCTTGGCTAACATGAAGGCTGACCAAATTTAGCCCCTTCTAGGTTTTGAACGAAAGTGGTGAAAAGCTCCTTGGAGAGACATTTAGATGCAAGCTTAGCTGGACATAAATCTGTATTGTAGAAACTAGCAAAGTTGATTCCATATCGGGGAAGCGAAAGGAGCAACAGAAACCCCCTGAACTGGTAATAACCTTGCTGGACACCAAAGGGATAGACGTCTCATTCTGAAGAAGGGAAAGAATCTCTGGAGTTGTCAATAATTGGTTTCCACTAGGAACAAAAGAAGTTGAAAGAGGCAAACACAATGCATCATTGATGTTGGATGTGGATAAGCAGAAGCATCGGTTATAAACCAAGCTAGATTGGTTCTTGTATGACACTACGAAGGAGTAGTAGATCGTGTTGTCCACTAGCGGAAACTTCAAGGCCACAAAAGGACGAAGATCAGCACGACAAATACAATCCGCCTCCAGAAGAAGGGAATAATCATGTATCGGCAATGGCACATGCTGGATCACAAGTGGGAGAGTAGAGGAAGACGATGCCATTCAGACTACACAGGATGTCCACACACACACAACCAAGGAAAAATAGGAAAAATTCCTGCAAAGCCCAAACAAAACCTCATCTAAGAAGGATATCAAGGAAAAGTCACAAAAAAAAAAGGAGACTAGACCAGACTTCCCCAAAAAAACCAGAGCCTACGAAAAAAATTCAACATGACCTACACACACGTGTGACCGAAAGCTTCGTGATATGCATGAAAATCAAGCACCATGTTCACTGTAATCAAGCACACAAAAAGAAATATATAAGTTCCAGCATACCGTAGCCCAACCGAAAACAAAATGACCGACTCAGGCCATCATGGACAAATACAACCAGTCTATGGACTAAGGAATCCCAATCCTCGTAATTGTTGAGCATACACCCAAAATGCGGTAAAGTGAGTGGGTGATCACTATCGCATTCATTTTAATCAATGAAAATTTATTTTGCAATTCATTTTTAATTAAACCCTTAATGCAAGGTGGATTGATTTCGTAACCCAATCCCACTCGGACAAAATAACTAACCGTCTGGACTGGGGGTCTCTAAAAAATGCACTTCAGTTTTACAATTATATGATGTTTGGCGCAAAGCACATGCATGCATGACTCTAGGAGATTTATTTTAAGTACAATTTAAATGTATTTGTAGTGCGTGTGTGTGTGCATTATGAATGGATTTTAATTTACAAATTACGTGGGTTATGGTGCAACATTGCTTGTGCAACGGCGGGGTTCCTTTTATAATTAATGGTCGGGTTCATTTTAATTACAATTTATGATGTGTAATGTGTTCATTTGGTGGTTGCAACGGTCGATAGATTTTAAATTACAATTAATGGTGTGTTATGGTGCACGTGGGAGAGGGAAAAAGGAAAGGAACCTGGCGGTGGGTGGACACCCGCAAGGTCTGAAAAGTACTCTACGTCCAAAGAATCTGCACAAAATAGAAAAAAATCCACAAGTGGTAACAGCAAGGCGACTAGGGAACAGTCTGCCTCCTGTCAAATACAAACCAAAAGATGAATATCATTATACACCAAAGAAAAAGGTGGAGAACTTGTGCAATGTGGATGATCACATCGTTAGGGAAGGGGAATTGGAAAAATTTTATGGGTCTGTTTTAAGATTTATCGACTATTTAATAGGATTTTGGTTGGGGTATTTTGTTTAACATTAAAGTTGTGTGTTTGGTTTTGTTTTAGTTTGGTGTTTATGTTTTTTATTTTTTAAAATTGTGGAGATGGATGGTGGAAGGGTAAAAAATGTAGATAAGATTGGTTTTTAGGTTGTGTGTTTGTGGTTGTTTGTTTGTTGTTTGTTCTTTTTTTTCTTTTTTTTTAAAGGTAAGTGAGGATTCCAAAATGTAAATGGGTTTTGTGAGCTTTATTTTTGGTTTGTTTCATGTAGTTTTGGTTGGTTTAATGATGTTGGGGTGTGTGTGGTTATTTGTTTTTTGTTTGTTTGTTTGTTTTTTTTTTTCAAGTTTATGTGTGGAGGGAGGCCTTAGAGGGTTTATGTTCGGATCATTTTGTTTTTCAAGTGATGTGTGAAATTTCAAAATGAGTGTGAATGAATTAGGTATTGGATTCGGGATTTTGTTTTTGTTTATTTGTTTGTGTGGTGTTTTCTTGGTTTGTTTTGTTTTTCTTTAAATGAGTTCGGCATTTATATAGGCAATGTAAGTTCATGAAATATTAAAAAACATGTGAAAGCGTGTGTGGAAATTTTTTGGATTTTTGATTTTTTTTCAAATTTTTATTGATTTTTTATTTTTTTAAGAAAAATTATGAATTGTGAAAGGATTTTGAAAAATTTATAATATTTTTTGTCATTTATTCATGTGTGTTCAACAAAGAAAAATGATTCCAAAAAACAGCAATTGATTAGAAATTTTCAACTATTTTTATGTGATTTTTTTATTCTTATAGATTTTTAAATGCTTTCTTTTTTATTATTTTATGGTTTTTGGTGTTTTTAATGGATTTTTTAATGGGTTCAGGTTTTAAAATTACATGTGAATAGCTGCTAGCACATATGAACTGCGTAGAAGTGTGTAGGAATGACTACGATGCGTGAAGGACCGTAAACGTTCGCACCACCGCACGAACAAGGGGACACGCGCATCCGCGCGCGTGAACAGCCACTAAACAGCTCATAAGCAAGTCATGGACAAGATCTAGGAGACACAAATGGCATAGGAATGGTAGCTACAAACCCACAGGAAACACTAGTGACAATCCCGCACACAGACAGTCGCAACAAGACATGTGGCAGGGGTGGGTGTGCAGGGGGGCTAAGGGGGAGGAGGGTAGGGTGGGGGGTGAAGGGGGGGCTAAGGGAGGGTGGTGGGGAAGGTGGGGGGTGAAGGGGGGGCTAAAGGAGAGTGGTGGGGAATAGTGGGGAGTGCTGCGGGATTAGAGGGTGCGAAGGGGGGCTTAGGAAGGGGTTGGGGGAAAGGGGGGGAGTGGGAGAAGGGAGTGATGGGGGTGGGGGGGGGGGGGGGGGGGGAATGGCGAATATAGACCGGTGGATGGTGGGGAGGTGGAAGAGGCCGGCAATTGGCGGGGGGCAACAGGAGTGCGACAAGGCCAAGTGACGGCTTTTGCGGGGTGACACGGGCATAGGAAGTACAGGGAAGGGTGGCAAGGAGCTAGAGGCACGGGCAGCATGGGATTTAGCAGGGGGGAGTGGTCAGTGGCGTGGGCAGCGGTTGGCTTGGGTAGGGACCACAGCGAGTGGGTGTGAGGGAAGAGACCCAATGGTTGGGAGGCGGCTGCTGCTGCGCTGTGCAGGAAGGGGAAGGGGGAGGAGGAGGAGGAGGAGGAGGAGGAGAATGGAGAGAAGGGGAGGAAGAAGAAGAAGAAGCAGGAGTAGAGAAGAAGAAGAAGAAGAGAGAGAGAGAGAGAGAGAGAGAGAGAGAGAGAGAGAGAGAGAGAGAGAGAGAGAGAGAGAGAGAGAGAGAGAGAGAGAGAGAGAGAGAGAGAGGGAAGGAGCGGAGAAGGGGGTGTTAGGGAGAGAGAGGGAGGGGAGGAGAGAGAAAGAAAGAAAGAAAGAAAGAAAGAAAGAAAGAAAGAAAGAAAGAAAGAAGGAAGAGAGAGGAGAGAGGAGGGAAGGAGGAGGGAACCGTCGGGGGGAGGGTATTCTTATGTTTTTAAATTTTTTAAAATAAAAAACAATTAGTATTTGATTTTTGTGTTAAAAAAAGGTGGAGGCTCGTAGTGATACTAACGTGCAAATCATTCGTCAAACTTGGGTATAGGGGCGAAAGACTAATCGAACCATCTAGTAGCTAGTTCCCTGTGAAGTTTCCCTCAGGATAGCTGGAGCTCCTCGCAGTTTTATCAGGTAAAGTGAATGATTAGAGGCATCGGGGGTGAAACACCCTCGACCTATTCTCAAACGTTAAATAGGTAAGTGGCTGGGGTTGCTCTGTTGAACCCCAGTGTGGAATGCGAGCTCCAAGTGGGCCATTTTTGGTAAGTAGAACTGGCGATGTAGATGAACCGAAAGCCGGGTTACGGTGCCAAACTGCACGCTAACCTAGATCCCACAAAGGGTGTTGATTGATTAAGACAGCAGGACGGTGGTCATGGAAGTTGAAATCCGCTAAGGAGTGTGTAACAACTCACCTGCTGAATCAACTAGCCTCGAAAATGGATGGTGCTGAAGCGCGCGAAATCAAAGGTAACCCCCCGTCCGGTGCACAGGCGCAGGGCGAGGGTAAAAAAATTTGCAGTGGCGGGACCCATAGATGGCTAGGACACCATCATGGGGGTGAATGGTGCCACAGACGCACCAAAAGACGTGTAAATTGAAAACCGCGGATGTTCACGTGCAACGCGAGAGGTGCATACACATTTAAAAACATGAAAATTTTTAAATAAAACTCAAATTGTGTATCAGAATGAAATGTTGTAAAAATAGAAAATGTGCCGAAAGGTAGGGGAAGACGATGGAAAAATGCAACAGGGGGTTCGATGAGAATGCAGGGTGTTCACATGGGAAAGAGGCGAAAATAGAGCTTAAAAATGCATATGATAATTAATATTGGAGAATCCATGCTTCAAAACGAAGTCTAGCAAGAATGAAAAATGTGCCGAAGAATGTACCCAACAATCCTATCACATCAGAACACAATTCCAATCAAGATAAGATGCGTTCACATGGGAAAAACCCAACATTTGTACCTAAAAAGGGATTCAGAAATTAATACTTAATTATCTATCGGCAATCGGAATAGAGGTAGTTAAAAGGAGAAATGTCAAGACATAAATGACCTTCTGGGATGGCACATTAGAACTCAGTTCCGATGGGGTTAGGAGGAGTTCACATGGGAAAAACAATAAAATAAAGCTCAAAAACATCTATAAAAATTAATAATGAAAATTTCGTAGGTCGGAACAGGGAAGTGGAAAAAGGAGAAATGGGAAAGAAGGGGGGCCGGTCAAGGCTATCCACTTAGAATTGAATTTTGAGGAGAGCAGGGCAGGTTGACATGGAAAAATGACGAAAATACGCACGAAAAAGATACAAAAACCCGCAAAAATTAATGACGGACACACCGTACATTGGAATGACATGGTGAAAAAGGAAAAATATCATAGGGATGTGTAGGATGGGGCTATCACATTAGATCAATGTTCCAAAATAATAAAGGAGCGTTCACATGGAAAAACGTCCAATGTATAGGAATTACTTCAAAAAGTAATAACTTTCAATCTGTTGCTCGGAACAGGGGGTGGTAAAAAGGAAAAAGGTACGTTTAAAGGGATACACATAGCTATAAGAATGGATTTGGGTTTTTGTAAATTGAGGGTGGGTTCACATGGAAAACGATCAAAAAGTTGTGTAAAGAAAAATAACAATAGGAACGGCCTCGTAGGTAAGGGAGGCGAGGGCTCATGGGTGGGCAAGGGACCCATTAAGATGAAGTGAAGACATGGGATATATGTAGATTTTGTGAATGACATATGTAAGATGTATACTCGACAGATGCGTAGGGACGCATCCCCACACTTAAAACCTTATTGGGTAGGGTGAAATGACTCTACATGAACACGAGACATGTCACCGGATTTTACGTTAATGTCCCCACACTTAAAACGTGACTGTCACTTGCAAACAGAAGATATAGGGTTAGAAAAACTTGGCCCTGTTTTTGCTGAGCATTGCGGTTGACTATTGATGTTGCGTCCTATGGCGCATTCGGCTGTAAGAGGTACCAAGATGTCTTCATAGCATATGCCTAGTGCAGCAAGGACCACACAGCAGCAGCCAGGGAGGCAACTTTGTTGATGAAGGTGTAAGAATTTGTGTGATGACAAAGGATATTGCACTCAGTGCACAGTCACTCAAATGGGGAGGAAAGAACGGTCACTCACCCCATAACGTACATCACTCGATGAATCTCGCAGAGAACCCCATAATGTACACCTAGTTTAGAGATCGACAAGGGAAATGGGACGATAGAAGGAGTATGCTAGGGTGCATAGTTGATGGTGCATAAGAGTGTCCAACCCGTCTGGCATAGGTGTAAGTAGGAAGGCCAGGGAGCCTTATGGTGCAGTGTACGGAACAGGGTGATGTGTCCTGTGATGATGGCAGAGACCCATTCTATGGGTGCATGGGGAAAGGAAAACATACCCTGCACCAAGTGTCATAACGTCCTGTAATCTCAACTCTTGATGATTGTTTTGAGGACACATCAGTCACACTCGACCCCCCTCTAACTGACACTCTATTTGAGAATATAGGAGGGCAACCCGATCCTTACACCCATTATTGTTATTCTTACAAACGGTTGTGCAAAGGTTGTATGCCTTGTGTGCATTTGATGGTGCAGTAGTGTATCCTGCCCTGTGTTGGCATACAGTGCAAGAAGGAAGGCCACGGAACCTTATAATGCAGTGCACAGGAACTGATCGTGCATTGTGCATTAAGAGGCCTAGCCCATCCATGCAACCCTCCATTCCACATAGCTCACCTCATTTGAATTGAAGGGAAAGGATTGGGCACTCACCCCACCCATTGTCTCATGCTCTATTGATAGATACATAAGGGCAGCCTGTTCCTGAAGCCCATTGATGTAATCCTCACGGTCATTTGTGCAGAGGGTGTATGCCTTGTGCGCAATTGATGGTGCAGCCATTCATCCTTCCATGTGCCGGCATACTGTGCAGGAAGGAAGGCTAGGGAGCCTTATAGTGCCAGCATACTATGCAAGAAGGAAGGCCATGGAGCCTTATAGTGCCAACATACTATGCAAGAAGGAAGGCCAGGGGGCCTTATAGTGCCGTGCATAGGAGCAATTTTGTGCGTTGTGCATTGAGAGGCCCATCTCCTATGCTTGCAAGGCTCCATTCACACATCTCACATCTCTATTGAATATCAAGGGCAAGGACTGGTCACTCACCCCACCCTCTATCTCACACTCTATTGATGAATACAGAGGGAAATCCATACTCACATCGCCATCTGGTTAAGATAAAAGCTCACGACACTCGAGGTTAGTTGATGAAGATCAGCTTCGTCTCTTGCTAGCATCAGGGAGTTGATGATGAGGCGTACCCAGGGAGGCAGCCTATATATCTGGTAATGTAGATTTTCTAGAGATCATGTCATCTGTGTTAGGGAATCACATGTCCTACGAGGAATACAGAAACAACACACCAAGGGAGGTGTCTTTGGAATTTCTTCTGGAAAAGTGTATGTTGATGATTCGGCTATCCTAGACTGCGGGGTATTACCACATTTTCCACAGCCAACTTCCCGTCCAAGGGTGTTTTCACCTTTTCTCAAAATGAGACCTACTATGACAGGGAATTGCTTCCTTTTCTCCCATTACAGTTTTTTTTTTCTTTCTTTCTTTCCTACTCTTGAGGGTGTTTCCACCTTTTCTTGAAGAATAGGTTGGCATGACAGGGACCGAAGTCATTTTCTCCCATGATCGATATCTTTTTTTCTCTTTTTTTCTCTTTTTTTTAAAAAAATAAAGAGAATGGTAGAAATACCACGTGTTAGGACCATCCTCACCACCATTGTTGGATCAGACAAGAAGAGAATAAGGTAGGGGTGGGAGGTATTTGTAAGGGGCTAGTATAACGAGGCCACCTCATGAGGAAGATCTTAAGGGTTATCAGGAGCATGAGGAGAAAGATAGTGCGATGCCCAAAAGGGGAAGGGTGGGTCGACTATGATTGTTAGGGTCCCCAGGGAGGGAAGTACTTCTTTAAGTGATAGCCATTGATCAGGAAAGGATCATCAGAGGCATAAATGGCCTGCGCTTGGATAGAGCCATTATGGTTGAAAGAAAGTGCCTTATAGGGGCCCATCCATCATCATTGAAGCTTGCCACAAAACTTTCCAAATCATGAATTATAGGCCATGATAAGATCACCTTCCTTAAACTCCTTGTGCTTGATGAAGCTGTCATGATAGGCCTTTTGTCGGTCTTGAGTGGCTTCCATGCATTGTAGAGCCATCTTGTGAGTCTCATCTAGACATTCCAAGTGCAGGAGACAGTGTTGCAGGGACTTGTCATCTCCCAAGCACTTCTTGATAGCCACTCGCAGAGAGGGCAACTCCAGTTCAACAGGAAAAACGACTTCTGTAGCATACACCAACTAGAAGGGTGTCTATCATGTAGCTGCCTTATGGGAGGTTATGTATGCCCAGAGGGCCTCTGTAAGTCAATCATCCCAATCACGGCGATGTGCGACAATTGTCTTATCAGGATCAAGCAGAGGATGTGATTGGTGACTTCAACTTGGCCATTGGCTCTAGGGTAATAGGGGGTGGACTTGAGATGGTGAATCTTATACAGCTCTACGAGTTCTTCCATGACCTTATTAATGAAATGAGTAACTCTGTCACTTACTAGCTCTAGGGGACTGCCAAAATGGGTGATGATATTCTCGTACATGAACAAGGCCATGCTATTTCCATCATTCTACTTCAGAGCTTTAGCTTCACACCACTTGGTGACATAATTTGTACATACCAAGGTGTATCTATTCTGCTTCCGTCTGGTGGGGGGATCGATTGGACCTATGAAGTCGATTCCCCACTTCTTGAATGGCTTCAAGGGAAGGATAGGTTGTAGTGGAATGGCACTGGTCTTGGTGGGTTTCCCCATCTGTTGACATGCATCACATCGCTTGCAGTAATCATAGGCATCCTTATGGAGGGTCGGCCACCAATATCTTGCTAACAGAGCCTTTCTGGCTGTTGCTTCTCCTGCAAAGTGGCCTCCACATGGCTTGTCATGGCAAGCCTTCAGAACAATCCCAATCTCATCTCCTACAACACATCTTCCAAGCACTTCATCTTTGCCTTTCTTCTATAACGTGCCACCTAATAGGGTGTAGGGGGCGGATTCTAACAGAAGCTTCTTCCTTTCTCAACTAGAGATGCCATGATGATACTGTTGGATTGCCAGTAGGTTAGCAATGTCTACATATTAGGGGGTGACAGTTTCTACTAGGAACAAGGAAGCATTAGGGAGGTATGGATCATCCTGCTCCTCATCTGCACTCTGTGGGATATGCGATAGATGATTAGCCAGAACATGGGAGCAACCAAGCTTGGTGATCATCTCAAAGTCAAACTCCTGGAATAGAAGGAACCATCTCATCATTCTTCCCTTCACATTTGCTTTGTTCATTAGGAAGGATAGGGCCTCATAATCCAAATAAAATTTAAAATGAGTTGATAGCAAGTAGTGGTGAAACTTCTCTACTAGGGCAAACACCATTGCACAACACTCCAGCTCTGTCACTCACTATATATTTCCGCTCTCTATCAGTGACCTTTTTGCTTGCATAATAAATGGGTTGATCTAGCATTGAGGATCCCTTCTGGGATAGGACTGCACCTAAGCCTTCAACTGATGCATCAGTGTGTACATGGAACTTTTTCGTCCAATCAAGAGGTTGCAGGATGGGTGCCTCAATCAGACATTGCTTCAGAGTGCTGAAGGCTTTGTCACATTCTTCTATCCAAATAAAATCCGCATCTTTCCTTAGAGTTTATACACGGGGGATGCCTTTGTTGCAAAATGGGCTATGAACCTTCTATAGTAGCCCGCATGGCCTAGAAATCCCCTCAATTGTTTGAGGTTGGTTGGTGCTTTTAAGGCTGTGATCTTCTCAATCCTTGCAAGGTGTGTTGATATCCCTTGTGCAGAGACAATGTGGCCCAATAGAACTCCAGAAGAGACTCCAAATATGCATTTTTTGGGGTTGAGGGAGATCCCATACTCCCATCATCGATCAAAGCATTTCTCCAAATGTCCCCAATGTTTAAGGATCAAACTGTAAACACAGAAGTCATCCAGATATACCTCAATAAAGTCATGCAGATGATTTTGGAATGCGGCCATCACGACTCTCTGGAAGGTAGTAGGGGTGTTACAGAGCCCGAACAACATCACCCTGTAAGCATAGGTCCCCCATTCAATGGTGAAGGTTGTTTTGGATTGATCTTCTTCTACTATCTGCACTTGGTTGTATCCACTGAAGCCATCTAACAAGGAATAAAGCTCGTGTGTCCTGTAATTGTGTCTAACAGTTGGTATGTAAAAGGGACATGAAAGTGATCCTTCTTGGTTTTGAAATTAAATTTGTGAAAATCCACACATATGCGAAGCTTCCCATTCTTCTGGGGTATGACCACGATGGGTGAAACCCATTCACTATTAACCATTGGATAGATGAACTCGGCTTCCAAAAGCTTCAGTGGCTCTGCTTTCACCAAGGTGGAGTAATTTGGATTCATGCGCCTTTGTCGTTGTCGTGTTGACTTAGCATCAATCTCCAAGTCAATGTGATGCTGACATATTGTGGGATCAATCCCTTTCAGGTCTTTATAGGACCATGCAAACATGTCTAAATTCTCTTTCAATAAGTTGTAAAAGATCGAAAACTCCCCTTCTGGCAGGCTGCTACCCACCATCAAGTGGCATTCAGTGCTATATGCATCCACAAAGGTTAACTATCTTTCACCTTCCACTTCGTGAATGAAGGTCCCACAGACTGCTTATGGGTACAAATCTGACTCCTTCAAGGGGGTGGTGTCTTCTTTTGATGTCCCACTAGACCCAACTTCTTGTTTTAGTGAGGACTTGGGTTGCACTTGGGATGCTGAAATGGTATCAGGACTGTATCAGATTTGGTTTGGGTATTAATTACCTCAGAGCTCGAGGAATCCTCTTCTGAGGATGCATCCAGGAACATCACATAATAGGGACTCTCAAAATTTTGTTGGGCCCTTGGGGTTGGTGCTTGTTGACAAGGGGCATCATCATCATCCTTTATTGGCAAGGGTAGATGAGGGTGGCAAGAATCACTGATAAAAGACGGCTTATTTTCCTTAATCCATTTCTTATAAAGGCTTTGCATATGAGAAGATTCATTTACCAGTCCAAAGGATACCATCGTCATTCTGTCCAACAGCATGAAGTCTTTTGCTTTTGAGGCTTCTAGAACTCCCTCTTCATCCATGTCTTCTTTGGATGGAATAGATTATTTTGTCTCTCTTTCATAATCTTCTTCTTCATCTTCATCATCATCCTTTTCAGGCTTTGACTCTACCTCTGTAAGTAGTAGGAGCTCTGGTAAGAGAAGAACAGATTCTCTGCTTCGCTTTCTATCTTTGTCTCTGGCTCTGGTATGGCCATATAAGAGGGAGAGCAATACATCCATGCTTCTATTTCACTATCAGTAGTGATTTGAGAAGTCGTTCCTGGCTCAGGTAGGAAGTATTCATCCATTAACAAGGACTTTTCATCTTTTGGGAGTTGGCTTACAGTGCCCACTGTTAGGGACTGTGCCTCTATTTTCTTGGGGAGGATCTATTTGACAGCATCTTCTTTTGCTGATGTTCCATCTGTAGCCTCATTGGGGGAGTCTGAGGAGATTTCCAGGGAGGTGGATCCATGTCCTTTTTGAGCACCATATAGCTTCAGCACCACTTTTTTCGGTCCCCTGCCCAAGGTCAGGGTTCCTTTGAACCAATCCGTCCTTGATCTGGCTTCAAACAGCCATGGTCTTCCTAGCAATAGAGGGTAGGATATACCATAATAGTTTGGCTTTACTATTAGGTACATGAGCTAGTAATCTCTTCTAGCCACTATAGTCTTCACATATGGGTTAATGCCCAAAGGCTTGATTCTACTATGATCTCCCAGTCAGATGAGCCATTGAGTTGGTTGCATACCTTGGAGGCCTAGATCCTTCATTTTCACATCCGTCATTATGTTCACTAATGAGTCTCCATCAATCAATGTATTTGCAATAAAGCAACCTTCAATCCACATGCCAGTCTCTGGGGTACCAGGATCTAGGAAGGCATTAGTCACATCCACTTCCTTTATAGGCTTTGGAGCTTTGTTGGACTTTGTTGTTGTTGGGGGGGAGCAATCCTTAGGCCTCGTCTTCTTGTCAAGATGCTTTTGAATCTTTTTTGTCAACTAGGAGACATCATCAGTAACTGTCGGAATGTTAGGTTTGGTTTAAAGGTGTCTAGGTCTTTGACTAGATCATATTCTTTGATAGGATCCAGGGCTTCTCCAAACGGCTAGGGAATGGGGTGGCATCCATTTTCATTTTCCCTTTTTCTTCTAACGGAGGCATCATGGGAACTTCTTTTGTCACTTGTGGCACTTCCTCCTCTTCTATCTCCTGGACCTCTAGTCCTGTCTCTGGGACTCTCTGTGGCATTGTAGTGCTATGTACTACACTATTATGTTCTGTTGTGTTCTAGTTTTCTGTTTGAAGACTAAACTTCACTGTCTTGGTAGGAGGATTATTTTCTTTCTAGACAAGTGGTTCCTTCTTCTTGGCACGCGTGATGGCAGCAACTCCAATTCCACTAAATTGGAGGCAGGCTCTTGGACCTTAGACTGGTTATCAGCAATGTTGTTTTTCACTGGAGTTGGGCTTGGATAGTATTTTGCAATGTGGCCTTCTCCTTTGCATCGAATGCATAATGTTGGATATGCCGGTTGTATTACTTTTAGTGTCTCCTTAGACCTTGCATTAGGTTTCTCTATATCGTAACCAGTTAGTAGGTAGACACATTGTTTCTTCTTTCATGGAGGGTTAGTAGTTCTACCCTAAAGACTCTATCAAAGATTTGCCAATCATCTGCTAATGCCAAAGTTTAAGCAATGCATTCTCAATGCTTGAAGATGCCTCATTTCAAATAGCATCTTATTGGTCGATAATAGCAGTACCATGATTTCTTTCTGCAGAGATTAAACTTTGTTCACACAACTAGACAACTTCCTCATATCTTTGAAGAAAAAATAAAACTTGTGCTTTCATCTCTAGGAGAAACTCTAAGAACAAATTGTTCAGGCCCAAAATTGGAATCACCATTCATAGAGTACGAGTTGAAGCCTTGTGTGGCGTGGATGCACAAAACATGAAAGGGTATGCATCATTGTTTTGGCCCCAGTTACATCCTGATCCTCTTTCTGCCCATGTTTTATTGGATTGGCTTCACCAAGTTTTGCAATCCATTGTTAAAGTTCTTCAACAGAAAACTCACTGTAAGACTTTGACTCAGTAGACATTATTTCTAAGGAGTTAATCCCATCAGCAGATGCTTCATTAGGATGTTGTATATTCCCCTCTTGTGTACATGTCTCAAGAGAACTTCTTGGCCTTTCCTGCTTTCCTAAAGGGGACCCACATTTGGCCATTTTGGCAATCACATTGGCAATTCTCTCATCTGTAAGTGAATTATTAGTGGCTTCATGTCCCACAAAACCATCTGCCACTCCTGTCCTGCATGTTGTCTTAAGGAGCTTGTGCCTCCAAGAATCTTTGAAGAAGCAAGCATCAAGAAACCCATATTTGCAGCATTGTAGAGCAACCTTGGGACATTGGCCATTAATTCTCAGCCCTTCTTCACTAATGAAAGAGATAATTGACTTTTGAACTCTCTTTTATTTCCATCCTATTGCTGAGCCAAAAAGCCTATTGTTGGGAGAGATTCAAGTAGTCAATCATGCACTTTATTGAAGGTTCCAATGCTTACATGCTACCAATTTAATCTCGGTCCTCTCTCAAGCTTTCTTGCATTGAAAATGGTCCATTCTATGCTGAAATTTTTCACTACTGTTTATGATTGCCTCACCCTAATCTCTTGACTTGTGATGATTGTTTGAACATAAACTAATATCTAAAATCCATGGTAAATGAGGTGAGATAGCAGTGAGTCATTCCTTGGTAAGCCCTAACCTTTACCCCAATTTTCCATTCCATGCATTTCATGAAAAGGTTCAATTCCTATTTCTGAATGCATCTCATGCTGGGTGTTTAATTAATAAATGTCTAACATGTATATTTTGGGTGAGGAAAAGCCCGATGCTATGCGAGGTGGCAAGACAAAAGAGGGGCGACCCCCCCTTGCCATCAAAGACCTTGAAGGAGTGCACAGCCCAGCCTGAGGGAAACTTTGCCCACCTCTCCATGATTCGGAGCCCGAACTTGTTGCAGGTGCAGAGATATTTTGGGGACAGTGAGAATTGGCATGTCATGATCATGCCATTGATGTCTATGACATTGATGTACTTGGGATTATGCTAGTGATGTATATGGCATATTGATGTACCATTGATGTACTTGCAATGATTTATGACTAAGAATCAATGCTAAAATGTATCTTTAGATACACATGCAATCATGTATGCAGTTATGACAGTGAATGCAACAAGCAGTGCATGTATGATGCTCATATGTGAGTGACACGATCATGGGAATGCTCATTTTCATGCTCAGCAGTGATGTTATGGTGTAGACCATGTGTACATATGATGAAGCAATGTATAGTGCCATGGGAGAAGTGGTTGCAGACATACAATAGATGGGGGATCATATTTCAGCTCCCTTGAATTCCTACACGGTGCCATAGACATTTTCAATCAATTACAGAGGTAAAGAGTGAGTACTAGCATTGAAGAGAAAATCCTGAAGAGTGTTTGCAGACCTCAGTAAACCCCCTATCAATTTGGAACTTTAGTTAGGCACTACCCATCCCTTACAGGCCAAAATAGTCCCCTAATGCTCTTAAATAGGGTGCATGACTACATAAAACAACTACAAATTTGCTATTACAAGATTTTTTGTACTAAGCCTATAGTAGCATGCTTATACTTAGTTCTAAGAGGACGTCCTTGGCTTTGACTTGAATAAAAAAGTAGGTCAATCAGAGCTAGCTCAAGTTACGAGCAAAACAATGAGCATGGGTTTAATGGGACTACACTTAGCCATGGCACGGAACATGGGAAAAACTAAGGCAAATGATGACCTCCAACAACAAATAAGGGATGCACATGCCCCAAGGGCTAAAACTAACCTTGAGGTGGAAGATGAAGATTACTATCATGACGTGGGGAGCCTCAACATGCTCACTAACACCCTCAATTCGCATGAGACAAAGCATGTTGAGAGGCATAGAGAATTGATGGAAGGCATCGGTCAAATGAAGACCACTATGGACACCCTTGCTGCCCAGCTCACTAAGTGAATGGAATTCCAAATGAAAGGGAAGGAACATAAGGATAGGTTGGGTATGCATGCTGAAAGAGTGACTGGCCCATCGGTGAATGCATACCCGACCTATCCATATTGAAAGAGTGACTGGCCCATCAGTGAATGCAGCAAATATGAGCTCCCAAGGTATTTTGGGGAGAGTGGGCATCCTTAACAACACTTTTGAACAAGGAGAGCCTTCACATAGGCAAGAGGAGCCCATGAACAATGCAATGAGGGGTAATTTCTAGCCATCGCAAGGGACTATGCCATCTATGCGAGTTCAACCATCTTTTGGCAAAAATTACTCTAACAATGGATCATTTTTGGGCAACCACATGGATTAGCCTCAGTTTGGATATATGAGACAACCACCTAATCATGAAAGAGAGTTGAGAGACAATATTATTTTCTCAAAATTTAATGGTCAATCGTCATCTCTAGCTGAACTCAAAGAGTAGCTTTCCAAGCTTGAGGATTATTTTGACATCTTGGTGCATAGTGATGACCAAAAGATCCATTTTGCAGCCATCCACTTGGAAGGATTCGCACATACATGGTAGAGGTACATTAAAAGAGAAAATCAGCAAATAGACTTGTGGGCAGCGTTCAAGGAACTCATGGTGCAAGTATTTGTCTCGCCGATGGAGAAAGTAAAGCTTTCCTGCCAATGGTATGGCCTTGAACAACGTGGTATTGCTGTTAGAGAATACACAAATCAGTTCCTCAACCTTACCATGTATGTTGAGTCGATTAGTGATGATGCCAAGTTACACAAGTATGAGTATGGGCTAGATCCCCAACTCTCAACTGATGTTTCAGCTCAAAATCCATCAGATTTGTTCAAAGATATTGAGTTGGTTGAGAGGTACTCTGGTAAGTATCGTCGAGATGCTTCATTTCAGCATGGACAGCAAAGAGGGGTATCTCAAACAGTGTTTGGGCAGCAAAGAGGACCTGTGCAGTCACACTTTGGGCAGCAAAGAGGTGCTGTAAGGTCGGGACATTTTGGGGTAAGTTATGGTGGTGGTAACATGCCATTCAACACTCCTAAGATCTCCACATACCCCACTTTTAATGCCTCAAGACTACAAAGTAATTTCAGGATAGCAAACAGCTCGAGAATGGATAATAGGCAAGCGGACAACAAGAATAAAAATGCTTTCACCTTTGGCAATCCAAAGTCCATTCCCATGGATTTGTATAAAGAAAGAAAGGAAAAAGTGCTTTGTTTCAAGTGTGGCGAGAAGTATACATCTGATCATGCCTCAAAATGTGATTTTGAAAATGCTAAGGCATGGATTCATAGCATGTTGGTATTTGAGGACTCAGAGGAGGACCCTAAGGATGCACATGCTTTTATGATGACTGCTGGAACAGATGATGCTGATGAAGAGTTTGGTCAAGAAGAGTTCTTTGACCCTACTGACTCTTTTCCTTTTGACCCTGGTGGTTGTGTATCATAGGATATGGGTGAAAATAATGAATCACATGCTGAAATATAGGCCGCCACTGTTTATACCATATCTATGGATGCTTGAATAGGATCCAAAAGCCCTAATACATTGCGTATTAAGGGAAAAACTCATGGGAAGGATGTGTTTATACTTGTAGACAATGGTAGCACTCATAGTTTCATTAATAGAGCAGTCATGACAGGCTAAAGTGTTTTTCCACTAATTTACAATAGCCATTAAAAGTGCAAGTTACCAATGGGGATGAGGAAATTAGCATTCAAGTATGCCTTGCTGTTCATATTCAGTTTTCTGAAAATTTTGGATAGCAAATGGATTTAAATACATTGGAAATGGGGCCTATAGATGTTGTCTTGGGTTGTGATTGGCTGAAAACTTTGGGTACTATAACCATGGATTTTTCCTTGCTGTATATGGAGTTTTTTAGTGTGGGGGCAGCTCATTCACTTGCAAGGAATTCAAAATAACAGTGAATTTCAACTCATTACCAGCAAACAACTCAAGAAAGAGTTCAAGAGATGGTCCCAAATCTTTATATTGCAGTTAAATAAAGAAAATTCTGATCAATCCACTAAAACAGTAAAGAATTCAGCATTGAGAGCTCTTTTAGAAGAGTACAAGGACCTCTTCCAAGTACCTACATCACTACCCCCTAGTAGAGTGGTTGATCATCCCATAGATCTGGAGCCTCAGTCAAAGCCTATGAACAAGCCACCTTACAGATTATCTAGGTGTGAAAGAGAAGAAGTTTCCAAACAAGTCAAAGAATTACTAGACATGGGATTTGTTGAGCCTAGTTCTTCACCATATGCTTCCCCTGTGTTATAGGTTTAAAAAAAGGATGGAACAATATCTATGTAGTTGTGCACAGACTCAACAAGGCAGCCCATTTCATTCCTACAAAGACTTAATATAATCCTTCTCAAGTAGCCGGCCAATTCATGGAACATGTTTTTAGATTACATGGCTTACCATAGGTCATTATGCATGACCATGATGCTAAGTTCATGAGTAACTTTTGGTGGGCAGTTTTCAGCTCTATGGACACTTAGTTAGCCCCTTCCATTGCTTATCATCCACAGACCAATGACCAGACAAAGAGGGTTATTAACAAGTGGCTGGAAACTTACTTGAGGCATTTTTGTCATGATATGCAACATGCTTGGGACTTATGGTTGCATTTGGTTGAGTTTGCCTTATAATAACTCTACACACTCTAGCATTGGAGTTTCACCTTTTGAGACATTGTACGGCTTTAAGGTGCCCCTTTCCATGGTTATCTTCAATGATAGGATAAACCCACAGAGCAAGGAGGAGTTGGATAGAATACAGGCCTTACTTCAACAATGCAAAGTCAAATTGAAGAAAGATCAAGATCAAATGAAGTTTTATGTTGATGGAAAAATAAGGGATGTTGAGTCAATTGAAGCCCTTCATTGGATCATCAGTGGATTATGTTGAGGAGCTACCACCAATAGATGAAGAAGGCATCATTCAATACATACCCGAGTAAGTCATAGGACAAAGGGAAAAGAAGCTTCACTCTCGCTCCATCAAGGAATACTTGATTAAGTGGCAAGGCTTACCACTTTAGGAAGCTTCTTGGAGGCCAGCTTCAGTTTTGGAAGAGTTTCCGTACCTACTAGAAGTAGATTTGGCTGAAATCTAGCTAACTATGGCCTTGTTTTCTCTCAGATTGACTGCAAAGAGCTCTCTGTTTCAAAGCCAATTTTATTATATACTATGGACAACAATGGACATCATACATGGGCTGAAAGTACTCCTCAAGAGCTATGTTTTGACATATGGCACACCCCCATCAGAGTCTCCTATAGCAATTTATGACTGATTTATTACAACATGGCCCTGTAGTAAACACCTTGCTGTCCATTGTTTGCAGCTCGCATTTACTCAAGATATTTGGGTCAAAAATTCATTTTTATAATTTCCCAATAAGGTCCATGTATCGTACATACCCCAATGATCCATCATACACAATAATACCTCTTCATTCATCAGTATACCCCTGTAATAATGCAGCAAAGTAGTACTCTGATCTGCTCGTGCCCAGTTATCATAAGTGCCCAGATTGTTTTTGAAGGAAAAACCCTTCAAGTGGGGATGGAATGTAAGAGAGGGGGAGGGGGATTTAATAATGGGGAAATACTAGCTACACTAGGTAGTATATAAGGTGTTAGGGACTTGATTTTTGACCATTAGATAATAATACAAGTCTCCTTTCATCTTCACCTCTCTCTTCGAGCTTTCATGGCTTCTTCCTCTCTCTTCCTATCTTTCTCTCTCCTCATCACTCTCTTTCTCTCTCTTCTGCACTCCCTCTCTCCTCTTCTTCTCTCTCTCAGGTCCATGTATCGTACATACCCCAATGATCCATCATAAGTAATAATACCTCTTCATTCATCAGTATACCCTTGTAATAATGCAGCAAAGTAGTACTCTAATCTGCTCATGCCCAGTTATCATAAGTGCCCAAATTGTTTTTGAAGGCAAAAACCTTTGGGTGGGGATGGAATGTAAGAGAGAGGGGCTTAATAATGGGAAAATACTAGCTACACTGGTTGGTATATAAGGTGTTAGGGACTTGATTTTTGACCATTAGATAATAATACAAGCCTCCTTTCATCTTCACCTCTCTCTCCAAGCTTTCATGGCTTCTTTCTCTCTCTTCCTATCTTTCTCTCTCTTCTTGCAGTCTTTCTCTCTCTTTTGCACTTCCTCTCTCCTCTTCTTCTCTCTCTCCTGTCCTCTTCTTGACAATTACACTCCATAAATAGTCGTACCATTGATATTTTCATCTACTTATTGCTATATTCTTGAATAGACATGTGTGGGTTAGAGCTAGCCATTACTTATAAACTTACATTGATTTCTATTTTCTCTATTATAATATCAAAGATTCTTGGCAATTAAGAGGGATTTGAACTAATGTTCTTGAAATTTTGGAGATTCCTAGACATATAATCTATCCTTGTCTCCCTCCTCCCCCCCTCTCTCTCTCTCTCTCTATATATATATATAACTCTTGGCACCTCATTGCACCATCCCTCTCCCCTCCCATGGCTATATCTCAATTTATACTGGCTAGCCTACCTCTATCATCCATCATCTCTCTTTCCCTTCTCCCACTCCCTCCCTATCCTCCTCCTGATCCTCATAATCACTGCCATCCATCATGTGCAAGAGTCCTTACCAACACATTAAGCCTATCCAAGTAGAGGGTAGGCTTTAATCCTCATTATCCTCATAATGACTCCCATCCATCATGCGCAAGAGGCCCTGCCAACACTTGAAGCCTAACCAACTAGGTGCAAAGTGGTGCAATAGATGACCTATGAGAAAAAAACACAATTTTTGGGAGAGGTGGGGCAGTGTAATATGAGAGTAATAAATATATGGTAGTTAGATAGTTCAATTTTCATTGCTACAATTTAGCATTACATTACATTTCTTAGGTCTTAGCTAGATGTGGCATTGTTTTCATGCATTTAACACCCATAAAATCTACATAGTTACTTGCAACATAGATTATGTGATGAAAATCACTTAATTTTTGTGTGTACACATGTGTTCTCCTTCCAATAGCATCAATATCAATCATTGGGCCAAAATTGTCTCATTTCTAATGTTTCATGCAAGATACACAAAGGGGATTGCAATAATCATCAAGTATGAGTGAGAAGCCTATCCCCACCCCTTGACCTTAGGTTAGGCCTATGATTCATTCCCTTGATTGAAGGAATATTCTTTTTACTTTCATCCATTCTTCATTTTCATGCTTCTATTTGCATAGCTTCACAAAACCAAGCCAACATTTCACATTTTAATTGCACAATCAATCCAAACTCACTCTATAAGAATAATGATTATTTCAACTTCTTAGAGACAATGTTTTGTACCAAGCTACATACCATAGGTTCACCTGTGTTTATTTTCTATTTCTTTTTCATCCTTCGGGTCTAATTAGAAGAAGTCCAAGAATGCACACCATATGCAATGGTATTTTTCTCCCTTTCTTTCAAGTTTGGATACTTGAGTCAAAGGATTGAGATGCAAACTTGGACTAATGGTTTTCCATAGCCAAATAGATTGTCTTTTACATTTGCTTGATAAGCATCATAATGTCTCTACTAACACACTAAAGTTGGAAGCTATTACACCTAGGTATTTTGATGACACCTTGCATGAATTATGGGCTTGGAGGATGCCAATGGTTCTAATAAGAGCGGGCAATTGCCCAAAAGTTTGAACTCTTTGTCAACTGAAAATTGGAATTATGTAATGAGTACTTAAATGAATACACATAAAAATAGCCCAAGCATACTAAGGTTTCTACAAATAGACTGTAATATTTGTGTGTGTGTGTGTGTGTGTGTGTGTGTGTGTGTGTGTAATATTATATAATTATAATATCAATTATATAGAATATATTACATTTATATTATTATAACTATGTTAGTCACACACACACACACACACACACACAAGCCATTATTAATTATGTTATTGGGCATGTATATGCTTAATCTCATCTCTAGAATATTGCCTTGTAAGTGTAGCAACAAATACTAACATTGTTGTGAAGCACCAAGAGAATCTAGCATAAAGCACCTAACCTAGTTTGTGATTAAGCAGCACCATGATTGCTCCTGGACTCTAAATGCAAGAACATTCATGGCAATGCATGTCAACTAGAAATGAAACCAAACTACATATCTAGCATGAGCACTATAGATTTGTAGTAGGAGGACGTATGCTTCACACTAGACTATAATACTAATAAAGAAATCATATATTAGCTGCTTGTCTTACAAAGATACTTATTCAGAGTATGATTACAAAGGTCATTTTGCAAGTCATTATTCTAGCTATCTTTAGCACCAATATCATTGAACCCTTTCCAAGGAACTCAAGATAATTCCTATTCTATTTTGAATGTAGCATGCCATACTACATTTGCAAATTAAGAGGAAGAGCTTAAACCTGGTTATAAGGCTGCCATGCTAGAATGAAGTATTTGCAATCTTTGTTAGCCTATGAAATCATGTCGCTTTAAACTGTAAATATGATGAGCTACAAATGGCAATCCAAAATGTGGAACAATATAAATACTAGTCTATTATATCGAGCCATGGTTGAGTTAAATCTCAATCAAGGAGGAAGAACCATAGAAAGCCAATCAATGTGGATTCCATTCTAATAACTTGCATGGCCAACCGACTTTATTATTTTTATTTTTTATTCCCTCTAATAATCTTTGAGGGTTAGGTAGGATTACAAATTCTCTAATGAAAATCCTTAGTTTTGTATATTTCATACAAAAATTAGAGTCATGGAAATCAAGGTAGAAGCTCATACTAGCCCCTAGTATGCAAGCTTAAGCTTGAGGAGGATCCATTATATTTTTCTTGAAATTATTAATCCTAACACCACAAGGATATGGAGGTATAGCGACGGCGCTTTTCGACGCAAAATAGCGGCGCCGCTATTAGCGTCGCAAATGCGACAGAAATAGCGACAGTACTCATATGAAAAAAATATGAGTCGAAACCCGAGCATGTTATTTTGCACGTATACACGAAAGAGAGACCGAAAGGGAGAGCGAACA